>NW_010551969.1:18078-40310 GCF_000687285.1 Phaethon lepturus
CACTGCTGAATCACTGACCCATCAGACTTTGAGGTGGAGAGGGTGTGATAGCGCTGCTCTGTGAGACATTCTGGCTTTGGTGATGAGATATTATAGAAGGTCAGTTGGTGGCATATTTTACTAGAAAAAGAAATGCGATCCCATGAGCCAAATGCTGTTTAGGATAAATTGCATACCAACACCAGCACCATCATCTTAATTTTTTCTTGTTCTAGAGGAGCTAAGGGTTGCGGGTGGCTGTTGTGAGATGCTTTGGTAGCAGATGGCAGTATCTGCGGTGAAATGGTTGTATTTTATAGATATATAGGTATGTATATGTGTGTGTGTATGAGCTGAGGGTGCTTATAGTTCATAATCCCATAATGTACCAGGATGAAAAAAATTGATGCTTTTGAGCTGAGTCAGAATATACAATGGAATATAGAACTGAAAGCTAAATACGTAGCTGGATTTGGAGGGACCCATGCACACCAATTGCATACTCTTCTCTTGGCTTAAATCAGTGTTTTATAGACAATAAGAGAGAACTAGCCATTGGCACAGAAAATAGAGATTTGAGAGTTAGAGGGAAAGGAGTAAATCCAAAAATTCAATGCCTGTATAATACGCTTATGACATTTTGATGGTGACAACATACAACTGGTGCTAGTTAAGCGGTCTGATCTATGCATCCAGTCATCACAGTTTTAAGCCCTCTCTATAATTCACAGGGGGTTGTAGTCTGCCCTTGTACTTTTGGTGACCAGTTGTAGACCAAGCAGAATACTCAGTCAGATGTCTTGGGTTAGTTGCTGAGTCTTCAGCACTCAAGAGTAAGTCTGCTTTTCTTTAGGGTAATTTGAAAATGGTGGTAGTATCCTGCCATTTCCAATAAAAGCATTATCTTCCATCATGCCTGTGGCTGTGGCATTCACAAATGACCTAAAGGGCACAAAGGACTTCAGTGGCAGTTGAAGCTGAGTGCCAGTGTTGTGAGGCTCCCTACAACTGTGGGATATCATTGGCCATCTTCAGTGGCAATACCTAGAAATCTGCAAGGCACGTTTATGCTGCCAGAGTAGGGGTTTAAAGTATTTCCTAACAAAGTATGCTGTGAATGAAGGTATGAATGAATACATGTTCTAAAAATTGGTAATGATGTAGGAGCTAGGTAAGGAAGCCAACGTTAGAAAGACACCTCTCTGCACATGAGAGACTGTTCCTTTCCAAACTCCATCTATCCCTGCAAACTCCCTATCAAAAAAAACCCCAACAAACCCACCCCCCAAAAAAACAAAAACAGGAAAGAAAAAAAAAAAGATGGACAAAAGGAAAGTGAGCTTGTCTCATAGCTGCTCAACAGGCAGCTCTGAGATCCTTCTGGCACGATCAACTGAAGCTGAATTTGTCATTGTTTGGCTTGTGTCACCCAGCTGGTCAGGTCAGAGGGCTTCTCTGACCTGAGTCCACAAATGATGGACAGGTCTGTAGAGGGCATTATCACAACATAATCACATGGAGTGAAAGGAAAATCGTGTGTGCCTTTCTTAACTTTTTCCTGCCCTGTTCTCCAAATCTTTAGGATAATACATCTTTTCTTATTTTACTCTGAATCTGTTAATGCTTCGGTTATGTAATAAGGTTTTCAAAGCAAAATATGGCCTGCAGAGTAGTAAACGGAGCTCTTCCAAGGATCCACAAAGATCTGCAAAGATTCTGTCACAGTGCTAAGGGAAGCATTAATCATGGTCGGAAATATTTCCTGCTGGGTTGTAGTGTGCTCTCTGGTTTCCTCTGTCCCTCAGGCCCTAGTGGAAATTCCAGCTGACAAGGAGGTAGGTTTTGTGGGGTTTTTTTGCTGGTTTACGTTAGCTAAACCAGTTTTTGAATAGAGCAGAGAGTCTGTAAGTTCTTAGTGGTATTACTGTTCTTGCCAAAACCAACAGCAGCCAGGAAGAAAACCACTGGAAAGCCAAAGACCCTGGTCAGGAGGAGACCAGAGGAAGAATTTTCTTGGCCTGAGGACTTTGAAATTCCTTTTATCTTTCTGTATATATGTATATATATGTGTTGCTGAGTTGGAGGGAGTGTAGGAGGAGATGTGCATTTGGAGCAGGCGGTGTCAGGACTTTGGTTGTTCACTTGGATTTACAGGTTTTATTTAGTTGCAGCATGTTGACCACGGCATGGAAACTAATTCTTAATACTTGTAAAGCTTAAAGAACATAGGACTGTGAAATATTCTCGGTTTGCTGGCCTGTATAAAGAGAGTAGTTCTTGTGGACCCTGAACCAAAATTGTGGCAAGAGAAAAAGAATAGAAAAAATTAGGGGTTTGTGTTGAACTGAAAAGTTTTGTTCGACCCTGTAAAGTAAATGCAGGTGAACTTTGAAATGAAAATAATAACCAAAAACCAAACCAAAATATTCTGCTTTAAAAATGTCAAAGTTAAAACTTTCAACCCTTTAAAATTATTCTTTCTTCCCTGCCTTTTAGGGATCAACACTATTTACTGCACTTAACCTGCATGTGGAAGCAGCCTTGTTCTGCCACTCAGAATCACACTGTAGCTAAATAATGATGCCCTGCTCTTGTCAAAATATGTCTTACAAAATAAAGCTCTGCTTGAACGTGGAGCACTTTAGACTTCATAAAACCCATGAATGATTCCTTATCATCTTTGTGGCTTATTTCGACCTTTTGTCTTCCAATGAAATAGAGCTGAAGCTTGCCAGAAACCACCTTTAAGATGTTTTCTTAATAGTACATGGGATATATTAGGCTCCTAGAAAAATTTAGGTAGTGGGATAGAATTTTTGTGAAGGGATGGATGGGTAATATCCCTGGTTATTATTCCTGGGCATTCTGTATTTCTAATGGAAGCCTGATGCTTCAAAACACATCTGGTATAGGGGCATGCAGTGATGTCCACCAGTTTGCACTGTAACTCTTTTTCCTCTTGTGTATAGAAGCAATAAGGACAGATTGGAACACCCTGGGCTGTATAGTCTGAGCAATAGTAGTTGCTGAGACAGGAACAAGAGCAAGTGTGTCTCAGATCAGCAGTTCTCAAACTTCTGCATAAATGCATCAAGAGCTGGCCCAGTGCATCAGCACGTGACGGTATTCTGCTCCTCTTACAGTTCCCTATATCTCCTCTGAGCACTGCATCGCAGCGAGGCCGTAATGAACCCTCAGATACTGGCTGGTGATGAGACACGGGGCCTATGGCTAAGGGCTGTATAAAATTAATAATAGGAGATGGCATGGCAGTCAGGAAATGCGATACTGGCTGACAAATGTAGATTTGGTTTTGTTATGCAGTGTTCCTAGCGTTAATTCCAGTGTAAGACGTGTCAGCAGAAGAATCCCAAAACACAGAGTCATTCAGAACTGCAGCTTACTTTCATACAAAGAACTATTTTTTTTCTCTAAGCTTCATATTTCTGCTTGCAAGAAATAGCCATTCATTTCATCCTTGGCTGACACAGTTTTGTGTCATAAAATGTTTATGGTCATTTTATGACCTCGTCAGCAGGTCGGGGATGCAGGTGAATGAATCCTTTGTTATTCTTGCACTTGTGAAGTTGAGATACCACTCACGTTCAGGAGAAACTAAGTTTTAGTATTTTGCAATTACCAGTGATTCTGAAAAAGGCAGTCTGAGCTCTTCTGCATGGCACATATTCGAAAGGAAAGGCATGTCCATATGAGCACTGGCCTCTGATGTTATCGATAAATAATAATATTCACAGGATAAATATTTATTCATTTATATTTGGGCTGTATATGCTGTGTGCTGCTTAGAAAAACATGCTACACTGCTAGCCATTATCCTCTCTGCTTGATGTACACGTTGCAAGCCAAGGACTGGAAAAGGCTTGTTTAATGTCAAATGGTCAGTGTCACCTTCTCTAATCCTTAGACATGCTTGCAATAGAATACCTGCTGTCAGAGATCCGTGCACCAAACCCATGTTGGGAGACTCAGCGCTTAATGCAGGAGATAGTTATTTTTGCCTTTTTCCAAGTGCCAGTGGCTTGCAATTTTCCCTTCAAGTGTACCCAGGAAAACTGGTCTGAAAAGACCACTGAGCAATGGTACAAATGAGCAAATGCATTTTTGGAGACTATGACAATCTCTGACGGAGAGGACTGTGATAGGTAGTGGGATGTACGAAATGATGTTACACATCGCAAAAGTGCATTGTCACCAAAAAACAGGATTGATGTGCTTTCAGTCTGCGTGTTGGGCATTTTTGGCTGCTTGATGAGTTGAATAGAGTTGATGCTATTGTATAACCTCTTTTTCTGATCCCAAATGATGAATCTAGTCAACTGTCTCTGGGATATCTTATGCTTCTCACTGGTGTAGTATCTATTGTGGGAAGTCTTAGATGAACCACAGGTGTGGAAAAAGGAAGATTACTCATGAAGATAATTTTTCCATGTTCCCTCATCTGTTTGAAGTCAACAGAGATTTTGTTGCTGCGTGGGGAAATAAACACTAGCAAAGGCCTACAGTCTTTGTACCTTAGTGTTACCATACCTAAAGGTGTTTGCTTTTTACATTTCTGACTCCCGAGAGTGCATCTCCTGGGTACATACTGGAGCAAAGATATGTGTGTCCTCTTCTCTTTTCTTTCCGTACCCTGAGTAAAGAAGATAAACATACACTGTTTTATACCCAGCTGTCTATCTTTTTAGGCTGTAAACGGTGTGGCATTGTCAAGGCATGCTTGGGAAAGATCAAGCAAACACAAGACTGCAAAACAACTCTGCTCTTATTCCACTTCCTTGTGTATGAAAGGCATTCTTTAGCAGCCATTTTCTATCTGATACACATCCATGAAATTATTTCTGTAGCATAGTCACCAGAGGCTCTCTTTGGCTGTCTGTAAAATGCTGGCCAGATGTAACGCCTATCCTGTCCCTATATTGCCTTGCCAGTAAATAGAGCTGCCAAAAATCTTTAGGGAAGGTAAGGTATTTCTTTTCCTTTATTATTATTGGTAAATGGAGCTGAGTGAAAAATGGATTTTAAGGTCACTGGATGTTAAAAAAATATTAGCACTTGATCCAGGTGGTCTGTTTCAATAACAGTTTTAGTTTTGACATTTCCCAGAAATAACTTCAACTACTGAAATCAAATCAAATAATGAAATTTTAATTTAAACTGGAAAATTGAACCTTTTTGTTTTTAAAATAGTGAACTTCAAGATCTTTTCTTTTTAATGAATATCTTATCAGAATTAGCATGTGTTTGCAAAATGTTCCTGCTACTAACATGTCATCAACTGGACTTAAGCACCTAAGTCACATAGGCATTAGAAAAGTTTATGAGCAGTCTCTAAAGCAGAGTAGATGAGAACTGGATTTGCACGAACACTTAGTGTCCAGGGAGTTTTCTCTGGTCCTTAGTTATAGGACTGAGTACTCTTAACAAATCTGACTTTCTCACTCAAGTTCCCTGTTGGCTACTGCTGCTATTTATTAATACTCAAAAGCTCTCAGCCGTGGTGTCCTTTCCATCCAGAGTGGATACTGTGGCCTTTTGCCCACGAATACTGCAGTTGAGAGAGGCAGTGAAAAAAGAGTATTGTAAGGTTACTCTGCTGCGATGACCCTCATCCCCACGACTGGCAAGAGGACTTCCACAGGAGAACAGAACTTCCTGCGGCCTGAGCTAAGAAACTCGGCTCTAAGCACAAGGTTGTGAAGAACTGGATAAGGCCAAAAAGAAGACACTGTGTGCTTAACATTAGTGCTTCACCTCCTGCCACAGCCTCTGCTGCCAAAACTTTGCTATTTCAACTATTCCAAGTAACTTTTGAGATTTCTTTCTAAATCTAGGGGTAGCACTAATCCAGGGAACGAGGTTGTAGTAGTGTAAGACCTTGTTAGCAGAGCCGCTTGTTAGAGTGAAGCAGGTTTTCTTAAAGCTGGCATGTGCACACCAGTCTAGTGCTTCTGTGCCGGCGTAAGCTGTCGACTTTGCCCTAGATTCACCCATGTAGGCTGCATTTGCATTGGCACCATATACATGTGTTGGAGTGGCGCAGACTTCCCTAGCCCAAGCAGGCCTTTAGCTTTCCCACGGCTGAGACCGAAGGGTAGACAACTGACTCCTGTCATGTGTTTCGCCATTCTTTGCTCTGTTTTGCATGACCTGCACCTCAGCCACTTAACTCTGTCTCTGGCTGCACTGTGCACTTCTTGCTTGGCATCTAACTACAGGTTGCTGTTTTTTATCAGCCTGGTGGAGCATGCTATGGGAGTGGGAGCTACCTGGGTGCTGGTGCTCAAGATAACCCTCTAGCAGCCCACAGCAATGTCAGCTCGAAGCTCATGAGACTTGGTGTTTCTGCCCAACCTTGTTCTCGGACAAATACTGAGATGGCTGTAATTCCCAGCACATGAGTTATCGCCCTCAAGGGCTGCCTAACTCCCCAGGGCTTGCCTTGGCTGAGGAATCATGGCGTTTAACTGCCTCGGCCAGCTCGAAGGTCAACTGAGGACAGCTGTTGTATGCAGGGTGCTGGCTTGCTCCACGCCAGCCTCGTGCATCTCCTCCCCACGTGAAAGATGGGAGCAGTCAGAATGGTATTTGAGAGGAGCATGGGAGCGCAAGCCAGACCTCTCTGGGATCTGTGCCTGTGTGTGCTAATGGGGCCCAGAGGTGATGCCAGCCAGCTATCTCATGTGTAGTTTGCACATGAGTGCACCAAGAATGCACCAGCTATTCAACGATAATAAGTTTTTATAAGCACACGTTTCTGACCATGTCAAATTTTGTACCCATTCAGCTGCTAAAATCCATGGAATTTGACACTGGGGAAACAATCACATTTGAGAAGAGCTTGTACAAAGGGGAACTCACATTGCTTCCCAGCTAGAGCCTGAGCAGTTGATTGGCTTTTCTAACACAATATCACACATTTATTCCTTAAGCAAGATTAAAAGTTTAGAAGAAGAAAGATTAGTCAGCAAGATTAGAATAGAAAACATTCTTGAAGAGTTATATTAACCATAAAGAACCATCTGCTCTCCAGAACTGCAAAAGTAAAAGGAGATTTTTCGTGCACAGTTTTGGATGGTACAGTCCTACAAACACACAAATAGGGCCTAGTCTGTTTTCAGCTCAGGAATTCCATTATTTTCTCTAACATTACTTATGTGGGTAAACTAAAACGTGCTTAAGGGTATGAACAAGATGAGCAAACAGAGAAGAATCGTGTTCCTAGAGGTCTTGGTGTCCAAACACCCAGACAACATCAGGACATGCTGGTGTCCCCAAGGGGTGCTTACGCTGAAATACGGGGAATGTGGTATCTTCTCCATTAGAAAAAAAATGCTGGGCTCCAAATCATTCCTGCTATAGAAAACCACTGGTGAGAGAGACTCAGTAAGCATCAAGGGGGGGCAATGGAAAGAAAGAAGTGCGGCCTGGGAATGAAGAGAGAATAGGGATCAGGCTGATGCTAAAAAACAAGAGAAAACAAAAAGAAAACTGCTCAGACTTCCGTGCCACTCAGGTGGGATGAACGGGCTGTGTTGGGTTTGAGCTGGTGTAAATCGGTATCATTTAATTGACGTCAGGAGGCTCACCCTTATGTACGTCACCTCTTCCTACTTCTCGAGACTATACTACAACTCACATTTCCTCTCAGGACTATCCATTCCTTAGTTTAAACAGAAATGCTTCTGGGGTTAAGTAGTCCCCTGATTGTGGAGGATCATTGCACTAGCAACAAGGTGTTGTCCTTCTTAAAGAGAAAAAAGGTCTTAGATTGACTCTTTTTTATCCGCATTGCCTTCCTGAATGAAGTATTGAAGTACAGGAGATGAATGCACTGAAATCTCGTTTCCCACGCTGCTAGTCTGATATCAGTTTACCACAATAAACTCTCTCTGGAAAAATAAACATGAGCTCAGAAGAAGGCAAACTATAAAATACAAAGAGATGAAATATTAAGGAAATTGTGAGCAGTCACTTGAACTTGTACAGTAGCACTTAACTTTCTCACCCCAAGGGCTCAAGTGAGGTGAACGGAATTACTGACACTCATTAACCATGAATCCATTGTTCATTTTAAGTTTTTTCTATGGGGTGATCGATACTTCAAAAACTGTGTGGGAACTAAAGGGAGATTAGGAACAAATAATAAAAGTGAAACCAGATTACAGGCCTGATCCTTTCTCCACTGTGGTTTTGTGCAGTTTAATTCCTGGCCAGAGAGGAAAGCAGTATGGTTCAAGAGCAAGGGCCCTGCGGGGTGACCAAGGAGCAGGTGTTGAATGCTTACAATCTGATTCCACCTCTGGTCCCCACTCATGCCGTCTTTTGCTTCGCTCTTGTTTTGGGGCCGGAAGAGGAGTAGCAGGCTGTTGAGAGTGAAATAAAATTTTCCGCTCTACCGTGGCAAACCTTCTGTCTTTAACAACGGCATTGTACAATGCCTGCAACAGTAAGCTGTGGTTTTTCAATAACCTCTGGTTTATGTAGAGTCATTTTTTGAGATGCAAAACACTGCTGAATCCTCCCCAAATGTTACACCACCAGAGCAACCTTTTGTGGAACAGCACACAGTTTTCAGGCTGAGGATTTCAATCAGCAACACTTACATTACCAGTTCAAGACAAAAATGCAGTAGGAAATACTTGTGCTTGGGCTCTACCCACTGACACACGGGAGACACATGGCCAGACTAGACACTTGCAGTGGCAGCAGGTGACAAAGTAATAGCCGTAGGTGATGGGCCGTGAGAATAAAATGGACACAGAGGGCTTTTTGAAGTGTTGCACAAGGGCCTGAAAATCCAGATTGCTGACTGCATCTGTGAGGGGCGTGATGAACCCTCAGGATGGAAATCTGCTGTTGAAATTGTCCTGTGGTAAACCTGGAAAGAAGCAGTGAAATGTCAGTGGTATTTCTTCTGCTGCGTACTGATGTAACTGAAAAAGAATTTGTTTCTAACTCTTTAAGTGTGATGGATGAGCATTACTCTCTGCCTGAAGAAACTGAGAGACAATGGGACAGTCATCCAAGGGCAGCCCTTGGCAGTTGGTCGATATCCCAAATCTGTACTATGGCATCAAAAGACATAATTTTTTCACCTGAGCTGCTTCTCTTCCAGCAGCAGGGGAAATAATCTCTTTCCTTTGCTTCATGCCTTCCCTTGTCTTTTCCAGGCCACAACTGGACTTTGAATTAGCTATTGATGGGAGAAAGAGAAGGGGGAGCTGTGCCTGAGGTATGAAGGGGAACATTTCATAGGCTAGAGAGGCCAGACCTTGGGGAAAGGACTGTCTTGCTCTGGGATGGGATTTAAATGACCCTACTCCCTCTTTGAGTTAAAAGGAGCTGGTTTGAGCTTATTTCAGCATGCTGAGACTTCTCTTTCCCCAGGTGAAGACGACGACTGAGCCCTGAATGGGCAGATAGCGACTTGAGCAAGGCGATTAGGGCTGGAAACAGGGAAAATTATGGAGTACTGCTGTCAGCTAGGCTGGTTCACAGCCAGTGAAAGGGCATGCTCACAGGATCATGCTGTCAGGGGCAAAATAAAAAAAAAAAGGAGGAGGAATTGTGTGAATAAAGTAGAATTCATTACTGCTACAGAAATAAAATATGATGGCCTTTTCCTCTGAGTTCTGAAGAAATATGTGTATGATGCTGAATAGTCATGGGACCTTTTTCTTTGATCCTGGGTCACTTTCGCCTCCTTGACCGCTCCCTCGAAAGCTACCTGATCCATCAAATTCATCAAATATAATGCATGTAGGAATGATTTCCAGAGGCCACTGCTTTAGCTGATATAAATCAGCACATTGGTGGTACTGGAACGACGTCAGGATCTCAGCTGAGAAATTTGCCTGTGTTTTTCTTTCACCCTTTCTTTCACTGGAGTGAATAGCGCATCCCTAAGGTACAAAACTAATTACTCTAGGCATTTTGCGCTCTCTCAAAGGAAAGACTCGGGAATTCAGGTAGACAGTGTTAGGCATAAAGCTCAGGCACAACGTTCAACAAAATTTTGGGAGAAAATAATTTTCCAGCTGTCTTTCAGACTAGGTCTTTTGGAAAATTCACTTGCAATAGTTGCAGTGAGATTTTCCTGCCTCCCCCTGCTCTTGGAGGAAGGATGCCAGCAAGACCACAATAGGGTGTCCTGTTTTATTTCTTCTTAGAAATCTGGCTTTTGGGATAGAAATGCAGAAGAAGGAAAGCAAAAGTAGAAGTGACACCATCTTGTGACAGAATTTCATGTACTGCTTCAGCAGTACATTCAACCTCTGAACTGACATTTCAAAGAGAAGGAGACAGGAAAAAAAGACAGGGAAACTTAATAAATGCATCAGGTCATTCAGTTGAGTGAGTTCTTTTTCTACGCAAATAAAGAGCCACACAGGTTTTGTTCGGAGAGGAGTCTTTCCTTCGAAAAGGCCAGTTTGGCAAGGAGCACTTCTCGCCATCATCCCAAGTGAGAAAGAAGAAATGTCTGTTGGCTGACATTTTCTTAAAGATCAGCCACTTCCATGTTTGCTTGTGAGATTGGAAAGGAACATGAAAGAAATTGATTAAGTAACAGCATGGATACTTAGAATGTTGGAAAAATGGTTCCAAAATGGAAAGTTTCTTAGGCTGTACTATGGATGGGGTGTCTATACAATACCAAAAGCTGCTCTAATGAATGGTATTAGACAAGAATATTTTCTAAGATCAGTGCTATTGAACGGGCTGAGATTCTGGTGAGTATAATGAAATGTGGTAATGAAACTAAAGTCAATGTTTGTGCTTTTGAGCCCTTGCTGTTTCATGCGCTTTTTATTCTTAATGTTGAGGGTAGAAAACAGTAGGTTATATATTTCAACTCTATCCTTTTCTGAATGCCTAGATAATTTATAGGGACTCTCAGCCTTTTGCTTCTGCTTGCGTCTGATGTATTCTTAACAAAGGACAACTTGACCATATAAATCTCACATTTGTGTATGCGTGTGTGTCTTAAGTCATTCCTCTCAGGGTTTGTCTATATGTAAAGTTGCAGGATGCTTAATAGACTATTTGAAACCCGATTGTAATAACTGCCCATGGTCTGCTTTACTAGCAGATGGTATTCCTCTCTGATTCTCCTCCTTGTGAGAAGGTGAACAAGCATTGTCAAGTATCAGTGTTACCATTTATTGTATCTACCGTACATCTTAGCCTGACACTTGAGACAAAAAGATGGAATTGCCAAATGCGTCAGCCTTCTCCCGAGGCCTTTAAGCTCTGGAAGGGCAGCTGGTGGAGACGTGCAGAAAGCGGATAGTCAGGGATGACGGTGAGTGTGGGGGTGAAATGGCAGTCGCGGGATGTTCCTTAGCACTTCATCTTTGTCCTGGGGCATTTGTGAAAGCTACTGAGTAAATATCATCTGGGAGAAGCAGAATCTGGGCTCCACAAAAGGTGTTTGTAACTTGTGATCTCATGCTGCTCAGAGAATAACATGGGAGAATGAAGTCAGCGGGAGCTTGTGCTTTCTGATGAGAGAAGGAGGTTATTTGCTGGGTAACTGAGATCACTGGAACTGGCAAGTTCTCTTTTGCTTCTTTTTCTTAGCTTTGTACCAACTTGGCTGGTATTGAATTTCTTCTTTGCTAATTGCAAGCTACCAAGGATATAAAATGCTGCTGGGATGTTTGGTGTTCTGGCATAGTCTTCGGTCTCTGCAGGCGTGGAAAAACCTAATCTGCTGAAAGTAGTTGCGGTTTCTTTTTATGTATGAGGTTCAAACTTGACAAGAGAAGGAGCTGGGTCATCATATACAGATACATTTCTGGCCTAAGGGAACCAGAATAATGCCAGTACTTCAAAGTCCAGTTAACATGACCTGGGGACCTCAACTCTATGCTACCTGGCTTTAGTTCCCTGAACCCAGTGAACCATCTGAATACAGTGAATCCTATGGCCAACTTATAAACCTTCTGCTGAGATAATGGAGCTAGACAAAGCAAGAAGCACTAAATGCTAAAATGTGGTCTGGGTTTTTGGACTGATAAGGAAAATGTTGTGTTAACTGGTTTGAATGCATTTTCCTATAAGGTGATATATATCCTATATATTTCCTATAAGGTGATCTGGATGCATTTATTTCTTTCTCATCAATCACATAGTCAAATTGTGACTTTAGAAATGTGTTCTGTTCTCATAATACTTGAAAATCTGCAACAAGTTATATATACCTGTAGTATTTTGGTGCCTAACTCCAAAGCAATTTCACCTGCGTACATTTGCAGACCTGGGCCTTTGTACTGCTCTGCATTGATTTCTTTTCTGTACTTCCTGAATGAAAGAAGCATTTATGAGACTATGAGAATATGAGATACTAGACTATCTTAAAAGGCAACAGACACCTAAACATATTGTGAGCGTTTGAGCAAAAGCCACTGTTTTAAACAACAGTTTTTAAACCAAAGCAGTAGGGTTGCAGTTTTGCCAGAGTCTTAATTTTTTATTGGGCCAGGGAAAAGCCATATTTGAAGTTGTAGGAAACCTGCAGGTTATCTGGCTGTATTTCAGTCTGTCTTATCAGTCAAACGGGCATTTGTCTTACAGTTCCAGAAGTGTTATTGTGGTGGTGGTGATGTGTGAAATGGAAAAAAGACAATTAGCGTTTCAGACATGCCAAGCTGGCACTTGAACCACCTTCCTCTTAACTCAAAGGCAACAAATCATGGATCCCATTCAGTGCAAATCGCAGCTACAAAAGAGCAGTATGACTTTTCTGATCATGGTAGGTTAACAACTGCTTGTTAGTCCCAAGGTGTTGTCTCCTTCCCTAAGTCCATTACTTTGGAAAAGAAATGGGTTTTGCCCTTATTATTCAAATTAAGAGTTTTGATCATGAATCTCAGTAAGTGATGAAGCATGTTTTATGAGCGATTATAACTTTATTGGCAAGTGTCAGGGCAAAATTGTTCAGGGACTGTGAGCACAGGAATGGATGATAAGAGCCTTTTCATTTATTAACCACTTTAGTTCATATCTGAAAAATAATCAGCTCTAAAGAATGGGCACATAGAGCAAAACACAGTCAGCTCATAGCTTGGTTGTGACATCTGCATTGTACTACTTGTACTTTAGGAGGATATACTAGGTTTAATGACTCCAGACAACGCTGAGGAAATGCACATTATATGCAGATGTTCGATAGATTAACTTACTAGGAGATATTTTGTGGAGAACTTCAGAGAGACACTGCCAATCCTGATACTTCATGTTTTAAACTGCATATTAAGTGTTTTCAGTTTAACTACAAAAAATACATGACCAGTGGTTGCATGCTGAAGCTAAAAGATGTGATCAGAAACAAGGGGCAGCTTTTTATTTGTGAAGGGCTATTTATCAGTGGAACAATTTACCAAGCATCTACCACAGCAGCTTCTTAATCCTTGGAAATTTTAAACTGAAGGTGGGATTTATTTATTTTATTCCCCCAAAAAATGTTTCAGATTTGTTTATGCAGCAATTAATTAATCATGGACCTGTGTTGTTATGGTAAATGTTCACAACTGTTCATGGGGTTTATGGGGTTTACAAACTTGACTAACAAACTGCAGAAAAATTGTAGGAGTCATTTACATCATTTAGTGCTGTGACTGTGTTAGTGCTAAGAGACCATTTGCTCTTGGGAGAGCAGAAGGGAGCATCATTTGCTCTGACGAGCATCTTGCTTTAGGCATAACCAAAGCACACAGCAAGAGACAGTCCTGACAACAAAGAATATATCACTTAACCGAAAGGGTGGAAGAAAAAAGCAGACACGGGAAGTAACACTGGTTTGTAACAGAGCTCATTTGATACCAATTCCATCGTGTTAGACTCTAGATGATACAGTTTCTTACAAAGGTATATGTATTCAGGGGTCTGCGCTAGACAAAGTTGCTGCAGGTTTTAACAGCTGGACTGCACTCTTGGTTTGCCAATATCTGAAACTTATTTATCGGTTTGAGGGCCAATAGAAATAGCTATGATTGCTTTTAACATGTTTTTATCTGTCACAGCCTATCTGAATTCTAGAAGTTGTCTTCAAGACTTAAATCCCCTGCAGCCCGTGGAGATGGAGGCAGCAATAGATATCTTCGATAGACTGATGGACGGGATAGCCGATGCTGTGAAGCATGTCAACTCCCACAGCCTAGGAGGAGTATGTTCATGCGGGGAGAGGAGTGCATTTGCAATCACACCAAGAAAGCAGTCGACAGATACTGATCAGCCACATACAGCTGTCCTTGTACCAAGGTTACCCTTGCTGCTACTTGGAGTGGAGGGAGAAGGAGAGGATTTAAACCATTTTTTGTTCATTAAAGTATGACAAAAGACCTTATTCTGCTCAGGCATACAGCCCACAAAGCTGTTTAGGGACTGAAAGCATCAATTGAGGCGATTCAGCAGTAGCAGCACAAAAGATCTTGGCCGGTGTAATTAGCTAAGTACTACATGCTGTTTCTTCAGCCCCCACTTAGGTAATCAATCAGGACACTGAGTGATGATACCTATTTCAGGCGGACAGCTGAGTGAAAAACATTTCCTCCTCTGATAGGCAGGCTGAGATCATACACTGGCCAGAATCACCTGGGCTCCTCTGAAAGCCAAGTCTGGGTCGTGGTATTCATATGCATACATTTTATCACTAATTGAAAACAACTTCCCCATAGATGGACATCCAAAATGAAGGCAGTTCTTGTGACAAATGGTAACAGTGCAAGCAGCAAGTAGAGAGGACAGGTTTTGCAAGAGTACTGTAACCAGTGGATGTCCTGAGACATGAGGGGTGTCTCAGTGGTTTATGCCAGCTGAGGTACTGCTTGGGGGAGATGGATGGCAGCATGCTCAGTGCTGAAATGTAGTCACTTAAAAGGACCCTTGTAAGAGGAGTGGGGAAAAAGGAAGCATTTCCTAAAAGATAAGTTGGAGTGAGCTACCAGGAGCAGATTTGGTCCCTTGTGCTGCAGCAAAAGCACTCAAAAATGTGGCCGCCTTGAGTACTTAGATAGCAAAAAGCTGAGCACTGTGGCACACATAGTCACGTGCCTCTTAGGCATTGAGGTGAACGTTGCTGTGCAAGCTGTGCCAGGTATCCCATTGCAGCAGTCGTCAGCTAGTGGCACTTAAGAGCACAAGCACTATAAGAAACTTAATTCCTTGTCCCCAGAGCTGCTAGTTATGCAAGCCTGACTCTGGCGCAACAAGGCCTATCAAAATGCATCTCTTTGTCTTACAGATTTGGGGAGGAATTCTAGTAGGGAAGAGGGCAACTTTATCACATCTAGCTTCTGATTCACCAAGGCTGGGCTTCCAGAGTGAATTTCTAAGGCAAAGGAAAGATAAGAGGAAGGGCAACCTGGAAGCTAAACATTGGGCTAGGACTGAGGAATGTCTTGGCTCAGTTTTGGGGTCAGTTGCAGGCTGTTTTACGCACTCGGCAAATCCCTCAATCTGTCCACACTTTCACCTGTGAAATGAATAGCACAGCGAAATGGATAGCATAGCTAAATGGATAGATAGATGTAGCCATCCCTATCTATGCTTTGCATGTTTTTTAGCTCTGTGAAGACATACACAAGCATACTGCTTCAGCTCTAATTTTGGTAGGGATCTCTGGGATCCTCTGTTGTGCCAACAGTAATGGTCAAGAGGCCACCACCATCACTGTGCTGTTTTCATACTTAGTGCTAAACTCTGTATTTTGGCTATCCATGTGATTAAGGCATTAATCCTTGCTCCAGTAAAGGACAAAATGCAGGAGAGAATCAAACTGCTAAGCCTCCATTCAAATCTGGGGGTCTTTCCTGTCAGCAAAAGGGAGATTCAGCAAAAAGAGGGTCAGCTGGCTCTGGTCCTAATTCAGCTTGAGGAAGAGATACTGGAATTTTTACTGTAACTGTTCCTCTGTGCAGCTTTTCAAAGGGCCAGCACTGTACCTTTTTAATTATTATGTTGGCAAGGGTGAGAGTAAACAGCAGCAGTTCAATATTATCATTCACAAAAGTCTCTGCTGGAAAGGCAGACTTGCAGCCCTGAGGTTTGTTGTCCCATTTCCCTGTGGTTTTGCTCTTCTCCTGCCAGGCCCTTTGAACGGGATCTGAAGTCTTTAAAGCTCATCCAAGCTTTTCACATGTTCAGCACAGTCTGCTTTGATACAGACTAGACAGTGCCTGTTTTTAACTTACTAGGTTCAAGACACTCCCTCTGAGAGAGGGGATATCTTTAAAAATTATCCCCTCTGTGAAATACCCTGCCATCAGCCTAGTGGATGTGGGTCCGGGGTCACATCATGGGCCTTGCTGCTCTCACTCTGCGCAGTACCTTGCTCTCTGGGTAGTGCTGGTGGAAGAACATTGAAGGGCTGTGGTGGTGTTTGGTGTGAAGAAAGCTGGGAAAAATCTTGCTCAAGATTTAGATCATAATTTAGGTTCTGGAGGTTTTTGATGCAGTGGCACAACTGACAGCAATAGAGTTAGTCTTGTGAATCAGTGCTCACTGCTTCTTGGATTAAGCCAGGCCTAGCATGGACAGGAGCTGTAGTGGATCGGACTGTTACAGAGAGGAGGCTGCAAATTTCAGGGTTCAAAGTATGGGTTTGCTTTGGATTTGGAAGCGTTGAGGAAGGGTTGCTACTGTCCATCTTTAGTCATAGCAGACTGAAATACCCATTCCAAGCCTTCTTACAGTGGGAGGACTTTTTCTCCGAAAAGTACTTCTGTATAGGCTTCATCCAAAACCCCATTAAATGGAAAAGACGTATACTGAATTTAGGAATGCTTGGTCAAGTCCCCAGAAGAATATTAGTTAAACTAATTCCAAACACCCCGAGCAGCATCTGCCACAATATTTCTGCCTTGAGGTTTTGAGTGTACTTTTTGTTCTTTCCTCTTAGAACTTTTACGCAATCTTAAAATTTTCCACAGCTTGTTTGACTCAAAGCTGTTGTTGCAAATTTGTTTGCCAGAAAGGACATTTTCATCGTTCACAGGACCTATTTTTAAATTCCACAAAGATTCCTTAAGTGAGAATATCCCAGAGAACTGTACGGGATGCTGTGGATATGGCAGTTGGTCTCAGGGATGCTGCGGAGCGACTTGGAGCTGAAACAATTGACCATATTCATTGAAGTGGCTGGGAGACCATGGGGAAAAAGAATGTAGTTACCTTCACTGGAATTTGGCCAGCATCCCAGCTACCACTAATGCCTCTGGTCTTACAGGAATGTCCTGGGATTTTCATTAATGTATGATTCAGCTTATAAAAACATGTGCCTGCTGCCTTAGCCCCTGGAGCTATGGCAATTAAAGAAATGCTATTTAGCCAATGTGTAGTGACTGGCTTTAGCAGGCACATTCCCTTCCTTTCTAGTTATTTCTTCTCCCCTCTCCTTCTTTCTCCTTCCCATCCCCAAGACGCAAGAGTAAAGTTTCCAGTGCATTGTGTAAACAGCACATGCAGTGAGCCCCTGTGTCCCATTAAGGTAGTGCTTGAAGTGTACAGTCTTCACATAGCCGCCTAGTCACAAAAGCGTGCTCTGTAAAATCCATCAAATGGGTGTCGGAGGGGAACCATCTCTGAGAAGGCCTGATCCTGGCTGTCAGACTGACCTACCATCTGCCAGGGAATGAGGGCCCCGTGGATGCTCTTGACTGCTCCCGTCATGCATGAAGCAGGAATATGATTTTTTCGGTGCTTAAGACTACAGCTAACAAAATGGAAAAGGTTGTGCAATATTCCTATACAAAGTGCTCCTTGTTCCCGGTCCAGCTAAGTCCATATGCATTCATACACCACCTTGTGTCTTTAATGCCGATTCCTCTGGGCTGCAGCACTCCATGCAAGGAGAAAGGAGATCAGCAAGTCAAACGGGCTTTCTCACGATGCAGGAGTTGTTAGGTCACTTTTTGTGTGCTGCCCTAGTTTAGGTATAAAACTGGAGTAAGCCTAGCAGTACTCATGGAAAACATGCCTTTGTAATCCAGTTCTTTCCCGAGATCAAGGGCCTTTCGCTGCTGCTAGCCAAACAGGTCATTTCACATCGCCCTTATTAGTGGGAATCTCGTAGTTGTTTGTCCTATCAGTTTATTTTCAATGACATTTTTGGAAACAGAAGAGCAGCAAAAAAATTGAGAGAACTGTGAGAAACCAGGAAATGGTACCAAGTGGAGGAGAAGGCAGGAAGGGAATGCATGTTTTGAGTTTGTATTTCAGATGCTTGCGATGGACTTCTCCCTGGCACATACGGCAGAATAGGAATTTTAAAGCCTTACTCTAGAAAAGGGTTTACATGTCATACTGGTGGGTGTAAGCCCTGCCTTTTGGATGCTGGGCAAGGTGTAAATATAAGCTTCCACAAAATTAGCAGCCATCTGGACTGAATATTGAAGTTTGTCTTCACACAGGAAACAGTTTCAAAAGCCAAGCTTAAGAGCAAGAGCTCTCTGGCACGCAGGAAGGAGGAAGACAGTGGGCAATGTGCTTGGTGTTTTTACAGGTATATTTACTTCGTCCATCTTCATGGCACCTGACAGCAGCACTGTCTCTGAAAACTTGGACCTGCCTCAACCTGAACTGCAGCTCGATTAATTTATGTGTCTACTGCAGCTAAAAAAAGTTTTTTCAAAAAGTGTTTGGCTTGGTAAATGATTAAATTTGGAAATGCAGCTATAAATCCCCTTCCCTAAAATAACGGCTTGATAAGACAGCTCCAAGAAAGATGTGGCTACTTCAGAGGATTCAAGCAGGGAGGGAGAGAGGTGCTGTGCACGTATCTTAATGACCTTCAGTGCTGCTCGTACAGCTGGGACAGGACAAAATAGAGCAGAGCCTTACTGCTTGAGCTGTTAAGCTGATTTTCTGGGGCATATTCTGGAAGCTCCACGCTCCTGATGATCCCGAACTAGCTAAAAATTCAAAGTCACTCCTGCACATCCGTATGAGCTGCAGCGGTTTGGGAAGCTTGTGTCTGCTGAGAGAACTCTTGAGCTGGGGGAAAAACTGCTGCCCTCTTGAGAGGGTAAAGGCTGGACCTTAGGAAAACAGACATTGTTGCTTTAAAGGACTAGGACCTCTTCCCATGGAACCTTTAAAAGAAATGCAGAGAGCAGGCACTAGCATCTTTGCTCTTACTAGTGTGAGAGTGGCTTTAGGGAGTACCTTTCCCTGTCGCCCACATCCGAAGGGATTTTTTTAAGGTAGAAGTGAACAAATGTGCTTCTTTGCATACCATAGCACTTTTTGCATTGTTAGTGTCCACATCTGCAGTGTAAAATTAACAAGAAAGTTCCTGGATTGCTGTGAAATGCCTTGCTAATCATTAGCTAAGCCTGTTTTTATCGTCTTACTTTAAAAATTGCTCCAGCATTTTCTTGAGCTGGTGGAAAACCCTCCCTGTGCAGGTTGAAGACATTTAGGCTGACGTGGGCAGGGAATTGGGGGTAGACTTGGCCTCTTGGGCACTGGTTAACGAAATGACACAGAGCACCAGCAAAATTAATTTGGTGCTTATTAGCATGACTGTTATCTGATGTTTAGTAGCCTAAGGTGCTTTCAGGACAAACTGATAGGAAACATGCTCTGAACCACATGGCTAAGGGTACTATCAGCAAAAATACTAGAGAGTGGCGGAGCAAAGAGACCACAGAGATCATGGCTGGTGGAGTAAGAAGGATTGAAAGATATCAACTAGAAGTCAGGACCCCTTTTCTCTCACTTTGTAATTAGATGGAAGACTGCAGCATTCCCTAGTGAATCTGACTGGGTTTTTAATATCTGAATTAAGAAATAAGGTAAATGCCACTGTTTAATAGTTTATTCTTGCTTTTCCACACCATAACATTTATTCATGCATGTGGCTTTGAACCTTTGAGGTATTCACTCTGGCTTAAGCGCAGCAACTGCTCTATTTTCACAATAACAGTAATAATTGAGGGGCCTTTCAGCTTAATTTGCTATTTGTGCCTAACTCATGTTACTGAAAACAGAATTACCCATAGGTTTGAAGGGGGAAATTCAGATTTAGGATTGAGCTGACAGGGTTTCATTCCTCTTCTCATTAACACTACATGAGCTGCTCTTTTAGCCCGTCATTAGAAAAGCATCCCTCACGGTTGAGTCCCACCAGCTACAAACGAGGTAGTAGCGTGAGAAAAGCAGTAGTCCCTTGAATTTCGAACTGCCGCAGGGTGGCAGCAGGGGACAAGGATAGTGACTGCAGGGTGATGGCTCTGCACAAACCCACCGAAGCTGTGTCTTGCTGTTGCAGAATTTATTGCTCCATCTTCCTGCTGCTCCCAATAAGACCACGAAGCCCTGCAAGATATCCACAAGGCCTGAGCAAGAACAGCTTTTCAGTTCCCCTCCTTTTTTCCTTTGTATAGCCTGATAGGACCCTGTTTTAGGAAATGCTCGTGCACAGCTAAGACTGCACACTTTCATGTGGGTTCGTGGTGAGTAGTTCTTAAATGCTTAGCCAGCCAGTCCTGGTACAAAGTCACAGGATCGTGTGCGTGTGCAAGTATGTGTGCACAGCAGTAGGTGGATGGTGGTCAGAAGTACGTGGACACTTTGATCTTTAAGATGTTCATTCTTCCTGTATGAAATTGGAACTGATTGCTCCACTCCCTCCTGTGCTTTTGATCATTTCCAAGTATTTGATTGTGATTCTTTACTATTTGGGGGTTACGTTAGTGTCACAGAAAATGATACCAGGGAATTCTTTTAATGGGTCGATTTGGGGCAAGAAGACTCTCATAGATGCTGCCATGAAGTGCTCTTCATATGGACACAGGTCCTGCAGGTAGCCATGTGCTTCCACGCTCCAGTTCATGGGGGACCAGAAGCAATACAATCTGCTGGACAAATGTGCATTTTTTAAAAATAGCTGCTGCAGTTGGATCTGTGGAGCTGACCATCTCAGCAGCAGCACTGAGGGTATCAGAGACATAGTCTTCCTTTTGTCTCCAAGAGGCTCCTTCCTTTAAGAAAGTGCTAAAACACACTGGAGGTGCAGTGGGGAGAAGAGGGCAGGGAGGAAGGGTGACAAGCTGGTCTGTAGGCAAGGAAAATGAATCTCCAGGGCTGTGAGCCTGGCATCTCTCGTGGGCACTAAATTCACATGAGAAGACTTTTTAATAACTACAGAAGGCTGGGGGAATAAAGAAAGGGTTTGCCAAGTGTGATGTGATGACAATGCTTGGACCGTAAAATTCCTCTTTTGTACTGGCACCATCACTCTAAGCTGTGCGGTGTTGCCATTATCTGGTCCGAGGGGAGTTCTCGCTGCATTATTGTGGAGTGTTGTGTGACCTGGCAGTGAGTCAAAAAGCATCGAGCTGCCGTGCTGTGATGAACCGGCCCAGCTACTTCTGGAGAGTCCGTTAGCATTTCCTTCTCATTACCTAGGGATGCCAGCAGTACTCTCCTGCCCTAAAGGACACGTCTCTTGATGTTGAACTGTATTTTAATTGCTGTTGGCTGCTCTAAGCTTCAATCTTCAAAGAGTCACTAAAAATTTTTATGTCTGATTCTCATTAAAATGAGCGAGAAGTGAATACCTAAATCCCTTAGGCAGCTATTCAATACCTGGCAAGAGCTCCAGTCGGTTCATCAAGCATGGCTCTGCTGCATCATCTGTGTTTTTTCCTCCCAGATACAGACCATTTAGCGGTTATTTGTATTAGTAGGCTTGGGGAGGAAGGAGGAGCATGATCAAGAAAGGAATATAGGGCAAAAGAAAGACAGGGAAATGATAGCACAATGAGGGAGAGGACAACCACAGCAAAGAGAGAAGAATGAAAACTATGGAGACAAGTGGGGAACCAGAAATATAGATGGAAGGACATCCAAGAGCAGTTCCTCTCAGTTGTAGAAAAGGGAGAATTGCAGTGAGAGAAAATGGGTCAATGCTGGGGACATGGTAGAAATATTAAAGGCGGGGGAGTCCTGTTTGGCATCAGTGCAGCGTGACCTGGCAGTCAGAGTCGAGAGTGCAACTCCAGCACTAATGTGTGATTCTTTCTGTGACCCTGGAAAAGTTACATAAACATTGCTTCTGTTTTTATTCCTCTCTAATTTAGGAACAATACTTCCTGCCGTCTTCCCATGGTGTTGAAAGGTCAAATTAGCTAGTGGAAGTAAAAGTTCTTGAGAATCTTTACTATTATTATTGCTATTTATAACAGGTATTACGGAAGTGTTAATATTGGGCAAGGGAAATAAGGGAA
>NW_010551969.1:40341-41697 GCF_000687285.1 Phaethon lepturus
AAAACCCATGCTGGGGCCAAGGATCTGTCTCCAGGAGAGATAAGTACTACCTGTTGCAGTAGCCAGAAAATCCCATCGTTTTAGTTTTACCTAATTTATGGAATTATCTGATTGCAGGGCAGATTTTCTTGGCATTTCTCTTTTGAATTCATGTGAGCAATATGCCAAGGCAGGAAGTTCACTGTCTAATCATGTGGTGAAAAAAACCCTCAACAACTATACTTTGAGAGCCTGCTGGTTGTCATCTTTCTTCTCCAAACCGATCACAGGTGTGTACGTCTCAGCCATATTTTCTTACATGGAAATGTTTTCCAGTTACCCCAAAAAGGCACAATCCAAAGAAAGTCTTGTGGCAGTTGGTCACCCTGTCAAGCTACAACCTCTAGGAGTTATGGCAATATAGGTCATAACAGCAAGTATAGAAAAGTAATACAGAAGTCTGGGAAGATGTGTAAAGCATCCTGTAAAAAATGGCAAAATTCAGTGCTATGTAACAAAGATTGAAAGACGAGTTCCAAATCTTGTCATTTGCTCCTCATTTTTAGAACAGACAGGAGGGAGATTAAAGAAATAACTAGATTTCTTACTGTGGCAGTTCCTGCGATTGCTAGGTTTGGCTTTCCCCAGGCTTGAAAAATTGTCGTTGGAGTAGGTAACAAATATAATTTTGCAGATGCAACTCTAACTGGTTTGTTTTCCTAGAAGCCAAGGACAGGAGGAGGGAGGGTACATAAGGGCACAGTGTGAGAAGAGAGTATGCAAGGCAAAAGAAACTGCCAACAGCAAAAAAATAATAACATGTTCCTATGCCTATCCATTTGCGCTCAGTGTAAAAGATGACATTTCTTCAGGTGGGCCAGTCCTTGCACATTTTACATTTTGGTTTGTGAGTGCATGTTGGGCCATGTCATCCCACAGTTTGAGGGATACAGTGCAACCACCAAGGAGGGCTGTTTGGAGATGGTACGGGGGGTCTGTATGGATGCCTGTGGAAAGGACTAGGGAGCAGTTGATGTCCTTGACTGAAAATCCTAGGATTTGTATGGTTCACGCAGTCCTTTAACAGTACCTTACCTCAGTTTTAATAATTACAACTGTTACCACAGGCCCATCTCCAGCTCTTTCTGGGGCATGGCACTGGGTCAGAAACATTAAGCGCTAGGCTCAGTTCATCTCTGTGGGTAAAGCTGGTCTGTGCTGCATTGGCTCCTCCCGTGATGATCAGGATAGAGACGGCAATGAGGGTGATAAGTGGCAACCTGCACACAGGGAACACATTAGGAAGAGGAGTAGCTAGAGAGTGGGAGTGTGTGAAGAGACCTGGGTTTGCCAGTGATCCTCAGCTGCCACGCTCTT
>NW_010551969.1:41728-68443 GCF_000687285.1 Phaethon lepturus
GGACTCAGGAGCCGTGCAGTACCTTTGAGGCAATGTGCTCCCGTATGTTGGGTGGCCACACGTTTGATAGCCCTCTGCCTGGACTATAACGGGCTTACCATCTAAATGTCATAGAAATGGAGGTTTTAATTATTGAAACCTTGTGAGAAATGTGAGAAAGAACTGTGAAGTTTGGGGCAGGATGGCAAAGCAGGGTGAAAAAAGGAGTCCTGAGTGCGGAAACTTTGGGTGTGTTTGGAGCAGAGCAGAAGACCTTTCCAACAGACGCTTTGACAAACAGCTATTTTTAACTCTCACATTGCAAAGCAAATATTAACTCTCAACATGTCACTGGCTTTGTGTGCTCTGGAGAGGGGTGAGCTGTATCAGACACAACAGAGTAACAGGGAATGAGTTCTTGTAGCCCCTTGAGCTGATATCGCCCTGATAATCGCTGCAGACCAAACAGGATCAAGTTAACATGCTCCAGGCCCCAGTATTTGTATCACCTGGTAATACACCCTCTGTGGCATGCATGGAATGGATTGTTTGCAAAAACCAAACAGCGAACAAAGAAGTAAAGGCTCTCTGATTCCCATGTGCATGGGTCGAGTGTGTTCCGCAGGCAAGACTCTGCTGGGATAAAAGCTGGCCTCATGCAGGCAACGGAGAAAGAGGAGGAGAAAGAGATCCCTCAAGTTTTAACACTGCAAAAGGGCGAGCATTACTCTGCACCTGCACAGGCGTCGCTTTCTGTAGTTGCTTTGTCTGACTCAGGTGCACATTGGTGCTTTTTTCCTTGCCTTGCCCGGTTGCTGTGTGCTGTGAACAACAGGAGGGAAAGGTAGGAAGAAACATTAAACATGTCAGAATGTCGTTTTGCTGTTGGTCCTCATCACAGATGGCTTTATGCTGGCTGAAAACAAGCTGATTTTTCACTTGTCTTGCAGGTGTTCTTGCTTCTCCTTGCCTCTAGGTTCAGCCCATATGTTGCAAATGTCACTGGGTAGCTGAGAGGGGGCTTTGCTGCTGTATTTCTGCTTGCTGTTGTCACAGCTTTTCCACATCTCTGTTTCCTTTCCCTCTGTTTGTCTAACCTGTCCGTTTATACTGTAAGGCTTGGGGCAGGAACTGTCCGTGATAATGTGTTTGTACCGTGCCTCTAAAAGAGGACCTGATATGGTGTAGGCGTTACCGTAGAGCAAACACAGATTATTAGTTCCTTGTGTTATGTAGATGTAGAAGGGTGGAAAAAATGTATTGTTAGTTTTGCCTCAATGCTGGAGGCTTCTTGAAGGCCTGAATCAAAGCTGTAGCGTAGGTCTATCTTTCTTTGTGCATTAACTGAAAGAAGACTTGATTTTCCCTGCCCCTTCCAGTTTTAAATGTAAAAATCTCTGTGGGAGCCTAACAGTTCTGTGCTTAAGAAGGTGGAAAATTATCTTAAGAGCTAAGCCTTCTTTCCTTTGTTGGCTTAAGAATTTAGAATCGCCAAGAAGAGTCAGATGCAAAGTCATCCAGGCATGTCTTCTTATCTCTTGTAGCTGAAGGCAGCAATCTGTTTTCCATTCACTTCTTCCACTTTTTGCTGAGGGGCTGACTGCTGAGATTAACCTTGCTCCCAGGACAGGAAACAATCACGCAGGAAATGGAAAGGTGTAGAAGTGTTGGAGCCTGCAGGGTGGACATAGGAATGACCTTGAATCCTCACCACTTGTCAGTAACTTGCATCCACCCTGCATGGATCACAGTGGCATTTCTGCAGCTGGGTTGCTGCTTTGGTGCCCACAGCCAATTTGCTTTGGTGCCTGTCCTCAGTAGATTATACTGGAAAAGGTCTTGGTTCTTCAGGTAGCCTCCGTCTGCACCGGTGCAGAGACACTCCAGCATATTGCCTGCACTTCTGTCCAGGTTCGGAGACTACGGGAAAGCAGTGTGGTTACTCCTTTGCGCCTGGGCTGGGTTTTCCCCTGAAGTGGGGACAGTCTGGTGTGCAGCCAGGTGCTGTAAATGGCGCAGGGTCAGTGATGCTCCCTGCTGTCCTGGAGTAGTGCGGGTGCAGGCGGGCAGAGAAAGGGCTCTAGTGAAGGGGTAGTGCTCGGTCATTAAGGAGTAGCAGGTTTCCATCTGCATCTGTAGCACTTGGTGGGGAACAGGCAACACTTTGCTGCTGCTGCTGCATGTGCTTCATTTTGGCTTTTGGGAGTACCTGTAAAAGGTGAGGTTCTAGTCCCCTTTGTGTCAGAGGCTCTGTACCATTTTCAATCAGCATCCTGGACAGATTCCAGTTTGTGTAAATACAACTTGCTTGCCTGAAATTCCTCCTCTGAAAAAAACATTAGTATTTCCTGCTCATTTAGGCTTTCATCAGGTCCAGCCTTAGGCACAGGAAAAATGAAGATTGCCTCAAGACAGCAGAGAACAGGGGAACAGGAGAGGAGCAAAGCCACAAGGACTAGGTGTGATTTCTGCAGACACATCTTGAAGGAAGCTCCTCTGCCCCAGAGAGGGGTGGATGGCCTTTCTCTCTGAGCAGCACCTACCTTTGGCCACTTGGAAGTGGGGAAAGCAGCTTTCATGGCAGAAGTGCACCCCAGCAGTGGGGAGGGGAGAGGAAAGGGGCTGGGAGCTGGTGTGCTCCTTGGTACCCTGCTTTCCTCAGGGCTAGCTGCACCGCTTTATCTGAAGCCGAGTGCACCTGGTGCTGGCAAAAGAGCTGAGAGAGGATGCCAAGCTCCTGCTCTTGATCCCCTCAACTACCTGGGGACGGCACAGCATTGGGGGAAGCTCTTGCCACAGCCTTGACATTGAGTTTTGCCACTCCTAGAATCGAGGCAGCATATTATATATTTATATATATATATGTATATATCTATATATCTCCACAGAGCATGAACTGATGAATTCACTGGAGGGGCAGGTGCGCTGATTTTGTCCTGATGGGTAGGAAATAAGTGAATCTGTCTGTCCCCAGAGACACATACACACACGCATGCTGCAAAGAAGCCGTGAGCTGCCTGTGAAAGTCTGGTGCAGCCCTGAGCTTGTGATTCTCCTCTGTACAGGACCAAATACTGCTGAGTTTCTCTGATGTCAGACACAATGCTACAGTCAGAGCTGGTGACTGTCACTGCCAATGTGGTGAGTAGATGCGCCCCTAGATTTACGGTGGTGCCTCTCTGGTGTAATATATGGAAAATAAGCCTGGGCATGCCAGAAGTGTTAGAGTTGTGAATGGTAAGGGCTGGAGTTTTGCTTGCTAAGTGTCTTGCTCCAAGCCAAGTAAGTATATTCATTAGCATGGTTCAGGCTGAGTGTGGGAGAAAATATGTTGTTTTGCTTGTGTTAAATAACGGATTATTTTTTTGGAAGTGCCAGAAAGATTTCATAGCACTGCTAACCCTTCAAAACCGTGTAGTTTAACTTGTTCTTCTACTGAACAAAGTTCAGCCTCTCAAGGTGAATTCATTCTGTGTGAACCTTTTATGACTACCTGGAATAAATTAGTCTCTCCACTACTATGCTTTGTACTTGGGAGCAAAAATGTTACTGTAGAGTAATCCAGAGCACTATGAGAAAAAATCCCTTTCTTTCTTCCCTGCAGAATAAAACAATAACTAATTTGGCAACCCTTTCTTTGGCTTAGAGTAAATGTCAATAGCTAAATTCTCTCGAGATGCATGTCTGCATCAGGGATGGGGATATCCAGCAGAGACACGGCTCCAGGGGGAGACCTTTGACTTAACTATTTTTTGATTGAATTGTCTTAACTGCTCTGTCATGCTGACACAGAGGTTGGAGACAATGAGGAAGAATTTCTGTCTGCTGCATGGGAAACACTCGCTGCCCCCAAGTTGTGACATGGCATTAAGTCTGAATGAGGGGAGCAGCATATTCTCTGGAGTCATTCAGCAGCTCTGCAACTTTGTTTTTAGCTTTGAGAACCATCTCTGAACTCCACAGGGGCTTAAAAGCCTCCATCTCCAACATAAAGCCTGAATCGATCAGCTACTCAACAAGTTTACTGAGCAAGCCAAATTTGGCCCAGTGGGCCTCTGTGTGCACTGCTCTGTACTGCGTGCAATACGCAACTGGTCTGATGTGGATGTATTACACCTAATAGCGGACAGGTAGATGAAAGACACCAGTCTTACTCATTTGGTTTCCAGTCTGGGCACTGAGAAGTGATTAAAACCTCGACTGTTGAATTTGGAAATGGATACGGTCTGTTTTCCTGTTTTTTTTCTCTCAAACACACAGCTGGTTTAACCCTTTTCCCCCAGTTGCACCAGTTCTAATGACCTCGTGAAAGACAAGGAAGAGGTGAACCCCAGATTCATTGGAAGTGCATCGTTCCACTGGAAAGCATGAAAATGGCTCCAGTAAAATATTTGAAAACAAGGGGTCCAAAGCAGAGAACATATTTCTGTAATGCTCCTCCTGGGTGAGTCACGGATGCCTTGAGCAGAGGAAGCTACTCTCACAGTTCCTTCGTGGAGCAAAACTTCTTCCTCTTCTTACCCTGTCGGTTCCTATAAAATCTTTTTTGGCAGCTAAGGAATTCTGGACAGCCATCTCCAGCAGTTCATTTGTGATGCTTCCCTTCCCATCATTATAATATCTGACACGAAAAGGGCAGTAGTTTGTCATTGCAATTGCTGCTGCTTATGTCAACACCCAGCTATGCTGGCTTACTGTTTTTTCCCGACCATCTCCCAGCATCACTCGGCAGTTGTACAAACCTGCTGCATGGCACAGCTTTCACTTGTGTAACTGCATACAGTATGCACACATATTTGCTTACTTCCTTTTTTCTATTGAGAAACTTCAGCAAGTAAGTTTACAGTTCAGGAATCACATGTGCCATTCGTGATATAAAGGACACAAAGGTGGAATAATCCATCTTAAAAGCTACAGAGAATTTGTTGTTACAAAAGCTCCTCAAAGGAAGGGAAGAGAAAAGAGGAATAAATAAAGAAAGCTTCTTTAAAATAATCAAGAAAGGATCTCAGTTAGACAGCATTCTCTGAACCTACAGTAACCATAGCGAACCAAACAAAAGACAGTAATGTCTTATGTATCCTTGGTGATCTGCTTAAGCAACTTTTTGCTTTTACAGTAAGCCAAAAAAAGGGAGAACAGATGGGTTCAAAGTCTGCTGCAGGATCTATTGAATGACAAGAAGCCGCCTCTAATGCAAGAAAACGGACTGGAGTGCTAATGCAAAGCAGGACCAGGGGTGGCCTTTGGGATTTGCAGGAAAGGGCAGTGGGCATGGAAGGCTTTACTGCAGGAAAGACAACCCAAGAGACTTGAGTTTGCATCAGCCCCAGGAGATTATTGAGGCGTTTTGAAGTGGGTGTATTTCAGGAGAGGCCAGCTTGGCAGGGAAGATCTTGTTCTTGCCTGCTGAAAGAACCTGAAAGAATTGGTTAGGTATGTTTGTGGAAGACAGAAGAAGGAAAGAGGTGTGGGGGAGATGATGAAATCACAGAAGTTTGGTGGGATTTCACAGGGAGTAGGAACCATCTTGTAGATGGTTGGTGGAACACCCTCTGGAAGAGGATACTTTCCTGTTGCATGGTTCTAATTGACACGGACTCTTCCCAGGGCCTGTGAGCTGAGGATTTGCAGAGGCAGCCCCTGGAATGAGAGCCAAGGTTTGGATCATTGCCACCCACAGAGAGCTCACACATTAAGTAGGCAGGACAGACGAAGGTAGTAACAATTGTGTCCATTTTACAGGTGGAAAACTGAGGCACGTGCACCAAGAGTCTTTATGCTGTTGACAGATGTTTTGTTGTACAGATGTTTCTGCTGATTCGAAGAAGAGGGGTTCTTTTCCCCGCGTGGCAGTGCCATTGAATCCAGCGCCCTAAAGTTTAGCCCAGCACACAAAATTCAAACCCAGCCTGTTCTTTAGGTATTCCTCCACCCTGTGCTCATCAGAGTCACCACTCGTAACTCCACGTGACAGAGCGGTTGGCTCAATCCAGGCAAAAGGAAAAAAAACTTCAGTTCCCAGCCGGCTGCCGGTTCCCGATGGCTCCTCCTGTTCCTGATGGATGAGCAACAATCCTACACCCAGAAGGTTTGCTGGCTGCATATCACCTTGTTTTTCTCAGTTTAGATAAACCATCTTACTGGCTATTGACTGACCTCTTATGCTAGGTCCTGTAGCTCACAGCAATTACATTTTTGGTGCAAGTGACTGTTGAGGGTGGCTTTGATAATGCTGTGGCTGCTCAAACTACTCCAACACAACTTGCATACTTAAAAGAACAGACTGTATTGCTGGCTCTGCCCTTGCTGACTGACAGCACTTGGAACTACTTGAGATTTAGGGAACAGTTGAAGACTTGCCTTCATATTTACTCTCACCTGGCACCTGGTCCACAGGGTTGGACAGGTTGTTCAGGGAAGGTAACCACATGCAGAAGCAGCCCGCGTGCGTATTATTTGTCTGCTGTAGCGCGCATAGCTTTGCAAGCATCTTCCATCCTTAACTACTGGGTGCGTCACAGACCAGGCAGAGTCCCATCCTCGATTTTGTTCAGCCTTGTCCAGTGAAGCAGGTGTTCATTTTAATAGGTTACATCTATGCTGAGGTTTGTTGGCTTTGTTGATAATTGTTACACCGGGTAGAGATAGAGCTTTGTGTTTATAGTGCAGCTTGTTTTGTTTGAATCATTCAGTCTCTTCCTTGAACTATCACCACTCCTTAAATACAAATATTTTCAGAGGCATTCAGAGAGAAATGAACGTGGAGCATCTGAGCCTTGCTTTGGGAGACAGTGCCTTGTTTCCGGACTTTTGGTGGAAACTTGGGAGCCTCTTTTGACTCTTTGAGTGGTAGTGCCATGTCACTGGCCTGTTGCGAATGCTTTCCTCCAGGAACTTTAGGGAATTTGCATCCAGGGAACCCCAGCAGAATGGATGAGACAACTGTACCTAAGCAATAAGACAAATGAGAAGGCTAACAGATTATTAGTAGATGAGATAACAATGTAAAAAAAAAAAAGATCAATCCATATCTCCATTTACACTCTCTCTAGGTATGTAAGTTAATACCGTTTCGACGCTGCCATCAAAAGCTTCTGATGGCAAAAAGTGGGTCTTGCTTTAGGTCTTGCTTGTGGATAGTTTGAGTACATAGGAGCAAAGCAGATCATTCTGAGCCTCTGGAATTACTTGCAGATGACTCTGTTCTCATGCTAGCCCACTTGTCTTAAAGGCGTTCTTTACTATGATACTGGGCTGGCTACATGGCCTTGCAAGCTGCAGTTTAAGAGTCCTTGGCATAGGCATAAGCTGGAATGCATTGGGATTTGAAGAAAGATTTCTTTCAGAGCTGTTCATAATGTTGGCAACCTTATCAGAAGTATTGCAGGGTTTAGTCTTTCCTTAAAGTCTTTGATGTCACATAAAGGTGATTATGCAAGAATCCAGATTTCCATTTTCACTAAAGAAGAGGAGAAAAAGAAATGTCTAGCCCACATGGTTGCAAAGAGAACCTTAAAGCAGTGATCTCTTGGAGTAAAAAAACCTGGAATATATACAGTCTGGATTAGTAGAGGATAAAGCAGAGATCACAATTTTGTTGATTTTTTGAGGTCAGGGTTCATCGAGGCAGAAGTTAATACGAGTGCTTGTGATGAGTGTCTCAGCCTTTGAAGTAGTTGGTATTTGTTACAGGAGATATTTTTCCAAGAATGTCGTTTCTCCATTATATGTGATCTAGCATAACGAAACAAAACCAAACAAAAAATCCCTTCTGTTGACTATATCACAAGTTAATCTAACTCATAGTATCCCACTCTATTGTATTTCGTTGAAATGATACACACCTGTTATCCCTTAAAACAGCAACAAATTGGAGCAATACTGCATTTTTAGTTTCTTATTTATTTATGCTGGCAGCAAGGTCTAATGTTTCATCTCTCACCCTTCCTGGTAATTGTGATACAAGGCTCTTTATAGGAAGTCTCATTCCTGTGGTTTTATCCATTCTTAAGAAGAAAAGAAAAAACTCATTCATCAGTGGAATGACTTCCTGGTAGGATGAATGACAATGATTTTTACCTACCTTTGTAGGGGGTTCAGAGAATTTATTAGCTAATGTTTGTGGAAGCCAGATACTGAGTTTTAGAAAGTACATGAGCTAGAATACTATTGTTCAGAAGAACAGACGGGCTTCACCTGTGAGAAATCGCCATTCAGCACTGAAACCAATGTTCTGGTAAAAATCTGGGTAAAACGTGTACATGTGCTGAGCTACCCATCTGGATTATGGCTCAATTACACTTTGCCTGGCATGACTTGAAATAGAAGTAACTTCCAGAAGTGTGTGTGCAATTTCACTGCTCAGAATGTGGTACCCCTGCAAATAGCAGCCCTTCCCCTGACTGGATCAGAGTCTTAATCCAATTCAGATACATTTCTTTGTCTCAGTATGAAGTCTGGGAAGGTGAAGGCCTGAAGGAAGAGATTACACTTCTAATGTGCCATGAGATGTTGTACTTAAGTGTGGGTCATGTGACAATTGCTAACACAGGTCACAGCTTCTGGTGAACGGGGACTGCCAGGTGCTTTCAATATCAGATTTTGTGGTGGCAAGTTTGGTAATAAAAGCTGTATCAGTTGCACTCGGAACCGGTGGCATTCCCAAGTCTCCAGAAACTCCGGATTTGCAGTGCGTTAACCCATATGTAACCTTGCCCTTTGCAATGCTAGTATGCCTTTGTAGAGAGGTAGTGCATTAGTGTGCAAGGCTGAGATTCAGAGATTCAGGGCCAAATTTTCTTGTCCTCTGCCTTGTCACTTTCTTCTTTGCAGACGTGGCATATTTCTCCTGGCAGTGGAGAATCAATGTGCATGAAGGGCTACACAATGTACATGATGGACCATATAAAACAGAGGAAAGTGCCCTAGGATTCTCCTTCTAGCTTTGCCACTACATAGCCTTGAGGAGGCTGCTTACATTCTCATAAAATTAAAATAATTGTCTACTTTCTTTAAATCTCTAGCTGAAAAACCCTACAGAGGTGCTGCATGTCATTGACTACATACACCTGTGTGCATCTGCTTTGTTGCTGGCCAGTAAGCAAGAAGCTGCTGTTAATCAGCCAGCTGGATCACAAAAAGGAGCTTGAACAAAAAAATCACGTCCAAGCTCTTCTGATCCTGGCTTTGCCCTTGGGCTTGTGCCTGGGTGCTTTTATCAGGAGGTGTTCCATGGCCGTTTCGCTGGCGTTCACTGTTTCCAAATACCAAAGGCATTTCAGGCTTATTCAGAACAATGCTTCGTGGCAGAATTAATGTGTCTGATGATCCCCAGCTTCTATCTAGATGAAATGTAGGGGAGGCAAGCACAGACCTTTGAGGAATTTGGCTGGCAAAGGGAGACAACGTTTCTCAGTCAGAGAGCTGAGTTAGGGGCTGGTAGACCTAATTCCTTAAACAGAAATGCATGCTAAGCTCTGCATGTGATAGACAAAGTGTGGCAGGCATGTCTCACCATTTCTTTCTCCTCTCTTTCCTGTGCAGATCGAAGAGGGAGGTAAAGCAGACTCCCTGCCTTCCAAGCTGCAGGCTGGTGACGAAGTGGTGAACATCAATGAGGTGGAACTGAGCAGCTCCAGGAGAGAGGCCATCTCCCTAGTTAAAGGGTCCTACAAGAAATTGAAGCTAGTCGTCCGCAGGTAGGCAAGATCCAACACTCCTTCCCTCCCTCTCTCCTGCCCTGTCACAGCCATTCCCCTTGCATCTCCAGCTGAAAGCCTATGACTTGGCCTGGTCTTGGCAAAAGCCTTGTTTTAAGCACACAGGCATGAGCCCAAGGGCAGATGTTTGTTCTTTTCAGCCAACATTTCTACAACTCCTTTGTCACTGTTACTTCCAAGCATGTGAAATACTTAGCCAAATCTCTTCCACTGCTCCCCACCACATGACAATCCAGGATTCCTGTTCAGTGATTTACAAGCAGTCCCATCTTCCTTCAAAGTGCTTGGGGCTCCCTGTGAAAGGGTGACAGTTCTGTACATGACTCTTGCCTCATTTGCTGCATGTTATCACTGTTGCTGTGACAGCAGAAAGATTTCCACTGGCTTCAGCAAGATTTGGAGCCATTTCATGTTCTGCAGGTGAGTGAAAGAGTGGCTGTACTGACCGAGAGAAGTCTTGACCAATATTGTACTCAGAATATGATCTAGGGGGAAGAGCAGCCACTTCACCTACAACAGCCTCTGTGCTATTGCTGAATGAGTGATCTCACCCATGTTCTCTGTCACCGTTTCCCTGGCTGTCAGAGGCCTTGTAGATGGTAATGAGTAGTGATGTCAGCATGCTGGGTTTGATGGTGTGCTGAGCGTAATTCAGCTAAGCACATTGCGCTGATCCAATTTGGTGACATGAATAATAAATATGTTTGTCTTACGGTCAATGAATCTTGATGCGCGTTTTGAATCAGAGATGTTTGGGTCTGGAATTTCGGTTTTTTTTAAGACCTTAATAGAGATGCTTCCTGTATGTTTTTTAATGTGGGCATGTCCAAACAGTTTTTTCTGTGCCAGTTAGGTGATAGCTGGTATCACTTTATGGAGTGCTCTGTCCTGAATTTCCACACTTAGGCAGAAAAGGAATCTGGGTCAAGATCAGCATAGCTGAGGAGGAGGCAGCTGTTTGGCTAATCAGTATTAGCCAAACAAAAGATGTCAGCTTGGGTCGCTAAGTTGGAACAACCAACTAACATTTGAGCGGTGATGTCCCAGTAGGACAGGTGTGAACAGCTTAGACACCGTCCTGCTCTCTGGAGTGTATTTTGTGCTTTTGCTGGCTATATTCTATTGTCTATCTGAAGCACCTTTAGGTACTGACAATGACCTTATGACAAATTCTGAATATTCATATATTGAACTGCTAGATGGTTTGTGTAGCCATTGGGAGGATATTTGCAAAAGTATATTTGCATTGCAGTTTGAGTGTTTTCCAAAAAGAAATGGTTTTTATTTAAGGGCCATGTAAATTGTAGTCCAGCTGTATTGACCGAACAAGATATTTAATTGAAACTAACTTAGCAAAATTGTGAAAATAGGACCCTTTTGTCACAGTTTAATTTCATTTTGCTGAGATGAACTAATAAAATAACTGGTTCTGTTTGGTTTAGATTGGGAATTGTTTCTGGTATTTATCTGTCCACCTAAAAGGTAAAAAGAGAAGGAAAGAGAAAAGGATAGGCAAGCAAAGCCCGGAGTTCCATGGGAGTTGTTTCATCCTCTTTCATCCTCTCCACTTCACTTAGATATTTTCATTAGCAGCATTTCTCTGGAGGAGACTAAAACCTGCCCGTCTTGTGAAAAGCCCTTTTGCAGCCTACAAACTGGAAAACATACTTTGGGAAGATTGGCTCCTGTGTGTCTCAAACTGCACACCAAGAATGAGTAAGCACTCTCCCTCTGCCTGGATATGTATGCAAACACACATATATGTACGTGCACACATGCACTTATATGTACGTATGTATGCATATATGTCTTTATACACAGAGAGGTGATGTACTCAAGGTCAGCAGTGTCATAGCCAGGCCAAAATTCAATATTTCCTTGGGAGGTGGAAAGGACAGACAACAGGACCACCTCTCTTAGAAAGCTTTGAGGCCTCTTTCTTTAAGTTAAGAGAGAAAATGAGCAAGTTTTTAATTTCCTTGATTAGTTTTTCACACGCACTGGGAATTATGAGAGGCAGAGCAGTCCCAATGGGCATCGATCACATCAATCAACACGGTTGATGAAGTTATTGAAAGAGGAGGTGATCCACCTCTGAAAAAATCGACTATCAGCAGTGTTTTATGTTCCGAAATTACACTTCACAGTGTAACGTAATAGTTTCTCACTCCATTATTTTTAAGTTCCCAAGACCTTGGCACGTTTTCTTCTACTTTTTAATGAGTATGCAAGGGTATTGGATGTTTTCCTGGTTTGGAATACTATAGTGAACTTGAAGAAAATTTGATTTGGAGCCTTTCATGGTTTCATTTTATCACCACTAGAAAGATCAAGCACATTAACTTTAAGAGGTATTACATTCACATACTATTCCCTTGCCAAGGTACTTTAAGCCCTTACGTGCACATTTAAAGCTCAGCGACAATCCTTAAACTTAAAATTGAATAATTGCAAGTAAGAGCTAAAAGCCCAGCCTTCAGTTCAGGTAATTTGACACAGTCCCAGATGACCCTGCAGGGCTGGAATGAAAGCAGCAAAAGAACAACAATGTGGGGTCCTGACTGCTCTGTGAGCAGTGAGTCACAAATTTTTCTGCATTCTCTTCGTCACCAAAGCTGGCAACACTCGGCACTCTGGCCAGCTGGTGGCAAGGTAGAAGACAAAAATATTGTCTCCAATGCTAGAGAGAAAGTAGATGGGAATGGATAAAAGAAGAATCCCAGAGGAGAATGGTGAGAAACAGAAAAGCAGCGAGGGGAAAGTGAGTTTCTGCATTAAATAAAAGCTTCCAGTAATATGAAAGGAAATGAGGCAAGATGCAAAAGAAACAAATTAAGGAAAGCAGCTCAGTACAGAACCTGAGCCACGTGGAGCCTTCATCTCAGTTAGGGGGATGGTGCTGGGCAGGCAGCGTATCTATGTGATGAAATGTGAACAAAGTAAGGTTTGCAATCCAGACTTGAGGTAGAGCTACAACACCAAGGATGTGCAGATTATCTTTACCCCAGATGTAAGGAGTTTAGCCATTAAGTCTGGTAAAGGAAGTATTAGTGTGCTTCCCATTTGGGATTGTTTCTTTTTGTGTGGACAAGCAGATGATGTTTTACAGTACTACATCATCTGAAAATAAAATATTTTTGGAGTGCGTGAAGTGCTGATTTTTGTAAACTGGCCATAATTATTTAATTGGAGCAGATTAGGGTTGCTTGCTGCAAATACCAGAAGTCTGAAAATTCACTGACCAGTCATTTGTGACCTGAATTTTTAGTCTGTGGTTGCAGTATTTGTGAGAGCTCTTGCTTAGGGAGTGACACAAACGCACACTGAGATGGACTTTACTCCTTAAAAGTCGTATGCAAACAATAGCAAAGTGTGCTGGGTGTATGTGGTTTTGGTTCTTTCCAAAGCATATTCAAGGTCAGCATGTTTTTGAAGGTTTGGTTGTTTGTTTTTCAAATTAAAGACTCAGGACCTTTCTATAGCGGTGTGATGATGACACCAGACATCACAACGGACAGAAAGCGCCGATTTTTTTGTTCAGATGTACTGAATCAAACCATCATGTACCATCAAACAGAGGACCTACAGAATACATTTGACCCACTCCATACACTTGTGTAGCCCACACAGTGTACTCAGGTGGCTATTGGTTTTTATTTTAGGACAAAGGTAAGCTTTTAGTACCCGTGGCAGCAGAGTGAACCTCTACGTGTGTTACTAAGCAAAAACTGATGTTACAGCACCTTGCTAGATCTGTAGAGAGGCTGATGCCTCTATTGTGTTATTTCCCTTGGAAATGTTGTCTGTAAAGCTCAGTACTGATTCATCGTAGTCTGTTACTGATCATTTTAATGGAAGAAAAGAGTAGGAATAGTTTCAATGAAGGGAATGTGAAGGGAAAATCAGAGAAAATTCAGTATGAGAGGAAAGATTAAAATAAATAGAGATGAGAAAAATGACCAGTCTCACAAGGATACTTAATATTGATAAATATGAATGGTTATAAATGAATAACCAGTATGAGACTAGTTAGTACATGAGAACCATAGTCTGCCTTTCACTCCTGTGCAAATGTCCTGACATTAGGGAGGGCACGGAGTAGAGAGACATGTGAATTGTGAATTTATATGCTTTCTGCTTCCTTGCTCATGGACCTACAGTAGGGCAGAGACAGAGAATGACCAAATGAACACTAGTGTTAAGTAAATACTGTGCCTGTTCCCTGAGTCGATCCTTATTTGGGAGGTAACTGTTAAATGATTTTTCATGGATGCTCCCTAGCTGCGTTTTGTTTGTCTCATGGTCACCTCGGGAGCCATCAATGGCAGTTTTCAAATGTTCAGCTTTCTCTGTTTCTTTCACAAGGCTGCTCATATCTAACTTGTTTAAAAGGCTGTTCTTAAATCCAGTTCCTTTCTTTCTGCCCTTTCCTTACTAGCTCCGTGTACTTGTTTTGTCCATTCACCTCTCAGACAGTAGACTCAGACATGTATGTATTTGTTCATTTCTGTAGACCTCAGGTCTGCAATTGATGTGTGACGATGAAGCTTGCCGATATTCACAATTCATTGTCCTGAAGCCAGAATAAGCCAGAGTAAGAGCTACTCTGCATATCAGGGAATTACAAAGCCTTATTGAGTGTATCTTAGGTGCACTTTCCAGTCCCTGCTAAGATGAGTTACGATTCTCTGCCTCACATACCCTGCTGCTAGTATCTTTTGCGTGCTTGCTGCTGCCAAGGTGGATTTAGTTTGATGGTCCGTTCTAGTCCTTTTTCTGCCATCCGATTCTTAAGTTGTTTAGAACTGCAGATAAAAATCACCTGTTTTCTCCTTCCCCGCTTTTTAATACAGGGCTTCTCAGGACACTTTCCTCTGCTGACCCAGAAGAAAGCACATTTATTTCATTCTGATATATTTCATACCTGAGCAATCAGGCAGAAAGCAAACGACTGCTTGAGTGTTCAGTTCTGCTAGCCAGATCAAATTGCCACAGGTAAACAGAGTGAGCCTTTAAAATTATCACTGGACAAAGAGACAAGATAGATAGCATTGCGCTACAGGGAAGAACGAACAAGTATGGCTCCACTAGCGACAGACTGTGGGAGTGAGCCAAGAAGTGAGTGAGTCCTCAGAAGAGAGGTTGCCACAAGTATTTCCCATGATAGTCTTCAGTATGTCGATACCACTGCTGGTGACAACACCATATGTATGAGCAGAACCAATTCCATCAAGCCTGAGGAATCCACAGGCTGATGCTGGGAAGGTCTTTCTGCTCAGGGTTTGCCAATTTGCGAACAGTAGGTGTGAATCACTATGACAAACTGGAGAGACCAGTTTGTTAATTTTATAGGGGACGGCTTGCCTACTGTCCTCAGCAAACTAACTTAGATAGTTAGTTTTTGATACTCAGTTGATCTTTAACCAGCTGGAGGAGACTTAGTGTTTGAAAGCTAAAGCTACAAGCCACAGCAATAAGGCTTAGTTGTTTAATTGTGAAAGACAGGTTATTTTTTTCAAACTTGTTTTTTTCTGTTGCTTCCTCTCCCCCTCTTCAGTATCTAAGCAGAGTTGGGTGCAATTAAAAAAAAAGACCCAGGCCTTTTCGGTTGTATCAGTTCAATCTAATTGTGTTGTGCATGCTTGTATCGGCTGAAGATAAGGCTCAAAATGTGGGCATTGCCTTGTCTGCTTTACAGCAACCATAGTGGCTTACAGCAGTTGCCAAAAATAGACTTTTCCACAGGTCAGTAAGCAAGAATAGCTGTCAGAGCGTCACACTGTTTACATAGTTTTACATTCAGCATGTTCATAACAGCAGCAATTAGATCACTGAGGCATGATGGCAAATGTAACCGTTGTGCGAATATCGTGCTGAAGGGAACCACAGTCACGGGGACAACAACTCTCAGACACCCTTTCTAACACAAACTCTGTTTGAACTAAGGCCTCGTACAAGCCATTCCTTACAGTTGCTGTGGCATTCACTGTTGCCTGGTGCAGGGAGGGCAGACGTGAAAACATGAAGTCATTCGTGTTGCGACGACAGTATGTTGTGAGGCGAGCTTGCCACGGGCAGTTTGGTCCTTGTTCTCGGTGGGTCTAAAGCAGCTCCAGTGACTTGAATGGAGTTCAGATGAGTTACGTCAGGCCAGAATTTGGCCTTTTGATTCTTTAAACACTTAGATCCGGCATCAGTCTTGGTTAATGAATGCAAAGCTCTATTAAAATTTGCTAGTGGAACAGCAAGTAAATTTTTTCTGCAGAGAATCACCAATGTTTTAGGCCCTTACTCCGTACATGCTGACATGCAGGAGTCCTGCAGAGCTCTTCTGGAGTGTTGTTTTTAGAGTTCAGGCTAGCTCATAGGTTCTGACTTGGGGTGTGAGGGGCTGTGATGGTGACACTTGCATTTGCAGAGCCAGTGAAGCATGAATCATGAATGAAGCACGAATCACGAACGAGCTGTGGTTTGCAGCAAAACTGCACACCTCCAAGACGCGCAACTCGTGTGCTCTTGGCATATATGCAATCATACAGATACGAGTGACCATAGGAAGCCTGTTCAATTATTATTATGTAATATATCCAATGTTATATCAAACATTAAGTACATTCAGTTCCTATAGCATACAGTTACCCTAACATCTTGTTGCACTCTGAAGGCTCAAGACACACAAACTTCGTGCTTGTGAGACCACTGCAGTAAAAGCCACTCCTTAGCCTCGTTCTTCTCCAAAGCCACCGACGAGCAAATCCTCTGCTTGTAAAAATCAGCAGTAGCTTGAATGGGGATCTGATGTTTTGGGCTTGATGCTAGCCATCACTGTCAACACTGCGGATCAGGTACATGGCTACTGCTGCTCCTGATAGCTACTAACAGCTTTACTAGCAGCTTTACCTGTCCCAATGGCATGCATTTGCCCAGTTCTCATAGTATATTTTATGTAGCGTGAAAGACATTTGACTGTATCATTCCTCTCTTTCTGGGGCAGCTCTGTAGTGAGGTGTAAGTAAAAAGAGAGATGCAAACATAGCAAAGATCAGTAGTCAAGGCAGATGATTTTCTGTTTTCAGTGTTAGTGATTGGTAGTTTTTGTCTGCCTCAAGCTTAGCAATGCCTGCAATTCTTTTCCATCTCAAAGAGCCTTAGGTAAAAATACAAGTCAAATAAAGGAGGACTGGGGATAGAAAACATTATCCTCATTTTCCTGTTGTGCTAAAAACTGTACAAAAAGAAAGGATTTAGCTTATCCATGGCTATAACTGTAATCTGCGTGTTCATTTTCATGCTTGCCTACAGATTACCTGCGTCACTTGGGTTATTCAGCTTGTTCTCTTGGCTCATCCCTATCCCTGGGCCCCCTTGTCTGAATGATGAAACCTGCGGGAGATGCTGGGAAGAGAAGTACGCTACAGTCCTGAGATTGGGAGTGTCAGAGGGAAGCTAGCTAATTCAGGTGGTGAGCGGACTGAGGATTCGCCCAGGGATACACCCCCTGGGAACACCAGTCCCGTGGTGGATGAAAACCTGCTGTTAGGTGCCAGGGGCCGTGTCACGCTTACGCAGTCGCTGCACTGCAAACTGCTGGGGCTGGGAGGACGTTGGATGTGCGGGTATCTTAGTTCTGCTCTTATCCTCCTCTTGACGTGTCTGCTTTCAGGTGCTGTCAGTAGCTGGGCTACATGGGCCTGCGCTCCGCCGCAGCATGGCCAGTGTTATGTTTTCAGAGAAATCGGATACTGATCAACTCATTTAAAGACCTCTGTGGCAAGATGGGGAATGAAACCCAGACATCCTGAATACTTACACTTATGCCGTAGCTACAAAGTTGCTCATCTTTTGGCAGCAAATTCCTATAACTAAGGCTTTAAGAAAAAAAGGAAAAAAAAGTCTTCCACTCCACCTGATAAATGACCCTATCAAAGTGTTGAAGTGTGGGAGGAAGATGTCAGTACAACTGACATCTGAGGCTCAGAGCTGATTTGAGCCCATGGAAATTGGTGGAAAGATTCCCACAGGTTCAGAAAGGCTTCGGCTCAGACCCTCACTGAGCAGTGATTTCCCTTAGAGAGAGGGGAAGCTGCTGGCATTTTTACAAAAAGCCAAGTGCCAACACAATTCTTCAAAGAATTCTGTGGACTAATCCTTTCCTCTTATAGACACTAAAGTAATTTTGTGTCGTATTTGACAGCGTGCCAAAAAATTACATCGAATAAATCCAAGTTTTGTGAATGAAATTAATTAGAATAGGCATTGGCTCACACCCCACTCTGTAGCAATGCAGGAGCGTGTTTCCAAAGAGCTGCTGTGCGGTGCGGTTATTTTTTGTTGAGTGATGATGACTGGGGGAACAGGAGAAAGGAAGGTTTCGTGCACATGGAAGTTTTAAGACTGACAGCTTCAGAGGCCAAAGTTGGCATTAACACTGGTAGACGGCTGGCAGGGTAGGCTTGTGACTGGCACTGTTGTACATTTGGTTGTGAACTCCGCCACAGCTTTCCAGTGTGCCCTTGGCCATGTCTCCTTGTTTCTCAGTGCCCCACCTGCCAGGTGCCTCTGATGCTCTGTTGCATGAGATGTTGGGATAGGGAGGGGAGCTTTTAAAGTGCATCTTTTTAACACACTAGAAAAATGAACCTCCAGTTGGTGTCTTACATGAAGAGACAGCTCCTCAACTGATGCAAATGGGTGCGACCAGCCAAAGCCCATCAGGGTCCTGACCTGTTGTTCGTACAGTATTTCTGAGATCTGTACAGCCTGTTCCCAGGTAAGCAAAGGCTTTAAAATTTGCTTGTGAGTTGGGTCAAGCTGGTAAGTCTTTAACTATCTCAAGCATCAGTATTTTCATTAGAGGAGTTTTCTGTGCATTCATCAAAATGTTTGTAGTTCCTACCTCATTAAGAAGGGTCAATGAGAAACATGGGGCAGACAGCTAAGAGGTGAACAGAATTTAATTTTGAAATCACTGGCAACAGGCTTACTGTCTAGGATTTAATTAGCTACAGCTTAGGACTGCCAGGCTTTCAGGAAATTTCTCACAGTTAGTAGTAAATGTGAAGAAGGTCTAGATACAATTTTTGAGAAAAAAGATTTAGGCCACTGATGGGGACAGGGAGAAAATGCCTTGGGAAAAAAAATTCCAGCCACCATAATGTGTTATCCTATATAGGACATTAAAGACTGACCCCTCACCTGAAACTGCATTAGAAACACAGCAATTTCTTGCCACTGCCACTCTGCATTAGCTGCTTCTTTCACCGAGCGCATTTGGATTAGTTTGCCTTCTTCAGGCAATAATCAAACTGTGTTTTGATTTGTCAGAAAGTGACACTGGAAAGGCTGGGAAATCTCTACCAGCGCCATACAAAGTGCTTTTTAGGGTGCAAATCTCCTTCTTTTGGAATTTCCTGAGGATTAAGTTGGAGCTGGGTCAGATCACGATAGTATGAACACTCGAACAAACAAGCATGTGTTCTCCAAGTCATCTGTGCCTCACTTCTGTATCTGTGATCGTGTCTAGGCTGACCTTTAGTCCATAGGGCAAATACCTGGACTTACATGAGGTTCTGGTTACCTGTACAGGTGTGAAGGACTGCCGGGTGACAGCTTCTCAGGGCAGCTGCAGGCAGAGCACTGGGAATAACTGAATTTCATCATCTTTGTTGTAAGAAGCTCCAGCTGCTTGGCTTTAATTTCAAGAGCTGACTATAAATATTGATTTATAAGCGGTTGGGAAGTTGTGTGGCATTGATATATGCTTGATGTATACATATCCTTAGCTGGGTTAAATATTAATTTTGCTCAGCTACACTAGTTGTCCAGGAATAGAAAACGATCTCTCAAAAACTTCTCAATGTTTTTCCTGCTTGATCCAAGGCTTCCTTTGGGAGGTGGGGTTAGGAAAGGTTAACAAATGCTAACGTAATCTTACTGATAAACATGGAGTTTGGCTGGATTTACTTCAGGAAAACACATGTGAAGTGGTCACTGTAACTACCTTAAATTTTTTCAGGCAGGGGCTTGTATGGGTCATCCAAATCCCATGGTATTGTTTCTCCCTTGTGGCTGGATAAATGGAATATCTCAGTCAAAAGAATAATGAAGAGCAGAAACTGCACAGACAGTAGTATCAAATGGTCTTTTAAATGCATGAATCTTCCTGCTTGTAGCGAAAGGCAGCCTAACTCACTCACACAGATGCAGGTGGACAAAGAGTCTTCACGTGTATGCACCTGGCCAAAACACTGGCTATGCCAATAACTCTAGAATACAGAACCATTTTTCCCCCCATACTTCTTTCCTTAGCTTTCTGCCTGCTTTGACTTTGGCATTAGAAGGGAGACAGGGTCTGTCTTCAGTACATGTATATAAAACATTTTAATGGAGGTTTTACCTGTGTAAGTACACGGTAACTTTTTTCCTATTAAAGAATGCAGAAGCTAATTAAAATCAGAAATATTAGTTAAAAAATACATTTTTCAGACTCTGAAAAGAGCCAATTAACTTAGCTCAGGGTTACCTCTTAGTCTTCTGTGTTTACCAGGCTTTTAAAAATTATTGCTATCATGAGGTGAAATTGCAAGAGGAGAATGGAGGCAGTAAGTGCCGTCCTGTGTCTTGGGGACATGGGAGACTCCTGCAATATTGGGCCTGGGGCACTGGGTTTGGTTCCTCCTGCTGATAGATATTTTTATGTGGCATTACTGCTTATACTTGCCTCTCTTAGAAAAGGGAGATACAGCTCTCCTGCCTGTAGGGTGTCAGGAAGTGAACTGCATTGAAGAGGATGATGTATGCAGACTCTTGAAGTTACTTCAAGATCTGTTGGCACATGGGGACATTGAAGTTGGAGAAATTATGGTAAAAAGTATGGGTGAGATTGTGAATAACATATGTTTTGTTCTAACGGCCAAACTGGGGAAAAAAAATATTTAGGGTGAAATGGATATGAAATTGTGTGTTCTGTTTGGCCTGAAATGAAACATTTTGCTCCCCATAGGAAAAGCAGGTTAATTTAATATATGTAACATATATTTAATGTATGTTTTCAGCATTCTCTTGGTTGCTAACACAGCCTGGCTGGGTGGAGGAGGGTAACTGAACCTACCTGGTTGCATCAGGCTGACTTCGTACAGAGCCACGAGCCCACAGCCTTCTCCTCTGCTGGGGCACAGGCCTGGTGCTTTGGCACAGGAGAAGAGGCAGTGGGACCCACAGAGCGGACGGCTGGCGGAAGGGAACCGTTGTGGGCGCCTTTTTCAACGCTGAACATGCAGACAAATTACTGTGCCCTAACTTGTGGGCCAGTGAGCAACAGACTGATGTCCCTGCTATACTTCTCCTCCACTGTGGGTTTTTATCCCCCAGTCTCACTTTGAATTACTTTTTTCAAATGAACTTTGAATGGTGAATTTCATGAGAAACAAGAAGTAATTCCTGGCTGGCTAAAAACACTTTTTTATTGAATTTAGTTTCTTTTCTTCTCTCTTCCCCCAAATCCCTGTGCTAATTATAAGAGGGGGCCAATCCACCAATCTGCTGGGAAGTCAGGACAGAGCTGACTTGCACTTTCAGTCAGCAAATTTCCCCTTTCCTCACGGTCTCTGCTCCTGTCTGTCAGGCCTGCTGACGACTGCTTGGTAGGAGGGCAGTAATCTGAGCTGCCTCTGCTGAGCAAACCTCCTGCTTTTTACTGTGGGATTAGTCCTGAGGTGCCTCTGTGCACAGCACCTGTATCTGCAACTTGTTATCTTAATCGTTATGCTCCTGTTTCTCCACTTTCCGAGACGGTAGTGCCATTCCCTCCTCCGAGGACTGCACTCGCCAAATGGCAGGCTGCCTCCGCCACAAGGATGGGAATACCTGAGACTTGGTCTCGTGTCTTGAAAGGTAAGCAGCCTCTCAACAGCTATAGCAAAGCAATCCAGGCACAGCTTTGTGCCTGCAGAGGCAGTCAGACCTTGCGGCAGGGCTTTGGGAGTGAGAGGACAGGAGTCTTAAGGACTCTGCTGGTCCTAAATGTCATGAGCATCATAAACTTTAGAGCAAATGAGTGTCCAGGCAGTGTCATGGGGAATTCTTCAGCGGCTGTTGTAAGTGAGCTCGCAGCAAACAGGGAGCCAGTGCTGCATCGCTGCTCAGGTTCTGTCACTGGTGAAGCTGTTGAGCGGTGTAAGCAAATCTGTTGGGCTTTAGGCTAAAGAAGTGCCAGAAGCTCACAGGAGAGGTGAACTTCTAAGAGCCCCCAGAGTTGTACAGCATATTTTAAGGTCATTCCCTCCCTTGGTGTCAAAGGGTGCTAATAATAATGTCATACACTTGGGACACCGAGTCTCATGAGCAGAGGCTCTGACTCACATACACACCGTGATGTGTCGGGTGCATTTTACAGTTTTATAGTCTGGAAGAGTCTCTGCTCAAGTAAGTGGCACTCTTTTTGGCCTTCACCTTTTAAAAGTTGAGAGTTATTTAAAGTTATTTAAATCAGGCCAACACTTGGCATCAATGTTTAATACAGATGGGCTAGCTGTACAGTCGGGGATATAATTGTGTTTGATTAATACGGTAACATTGCAGATAGATAGCAGAAAGAGAATGTGGAAGAGACAGATTCTTAAGAGATGGCAATCGCTATAGCTCCAGTATAGGCATGGGCCTGCACACATTTACATTCATTGAAGACCCGTCATACATTATACACACCTATACGCCCTTTTAGATCGGTTATGAATCATAAAACTAAGCTCATTGAACTTTGATTTTTATTATGTCCTGAAGCATTAACTCCTTTAGTAAACCCATTAACTAATCTTTAAACTCATTACCTGCTTCATTGCTAGTAGGATATCTTTACCTTTAGGCTTGTTTGTGGGGTTTTTTTTGTGAATATGGGCCAAACCTTTAGCTGTGTGCTTCAGCTGAAATTGTTGTAACTGTGTGTTTTTTCTACAATGTGGTGAACCAGTCTGTTTAGTGAAGGTTGGCGGTGCAAGTTGAAATGGTGCTAGTGGAACACTGGGGTCTGTGTCCCTGTCTATGTAAAATGGAGTATTTTTTGGCTGTAGATTATCTGCTTAAGGAAATGAACTTGAAACAGCCTGTTCTGAAATACAGATGCAGCCATGACTTGTGAGTGCAGCACACTGCCTTGCCTAATATGCACTCATATTCCAATATTTAAAGAGCAAGGTGATTTGAATAATAAAACTAGAACCATAGCAAATTACAGCAGCAAATTTCTAGTCGCTTTAAATTGCCTCAGATTTCCTCCTTTTGCCTTGCCTGAGCCGACTCTTTAAAACCAAATTCCAAGAAGCATCTGGCCAGGGAAAGACTGTCCACGTGCTGTCAGCTTCAGTCCCTGGAGCACCCCACTGGCTCCTCACAAGCCAGCTGTCCCATCTGAGGAAGACATGCGCAAGGTGAGCGCGCGTACGTTCCCGCCTGCGTACGTTTGCCTGCTTTCAGGAGTACACATTTACTTAAGTACATGCCATCAGGGGCAAAACTAGTCAGCATGTGAATAGCCCTAGAAATTTCTGAGGCAGTGGAGCTGACAGAGATCCACAGCATACAGGAAGAGGCTGTTTTACAGCACAGATCCCATCATCCTGAGGCATGGTCTGATTGATGCCTGCACGGGTGGGCATGTTCCCAAGTTGCAGTGATGTGAGGAACCTCCTGTCCTTCACTGGAGGACCCATGTACGTACACCACGAGACTGCAGGGAGCTCCGCAGAGGACAGCGTCAGCTCTTCCCCGCTTGCATCTCTCGCATGCTGTGACTCTCTCCTGAGGGGGACAGCAGGCAGGCGGTATTGCAAATGGAGTGTTCAGCTGTAAATTCATGTGGACAGTCATGTACGGGCAAGGCATTAGCTTGGGTCCTAATCCACTACCTGCTTGAGTGATTTGACATCTCCTGTGGTCTTCATATCAGGTTGTAGATGAGCCAGACATATTTTTTTCTCTGTTCCTGGGAAGAATTTGAGCAGAGCAATTCAGTGCTCTCTAGTATATAATGTGAAGAAGGGTGATGTACGTAGTATCTGAAATTTGAAGACATGCTTGAATTAAAGAGATTTGGTGGTCACCTCCTTCAAACGAATTGAAAAAAATCATGTAGGGGTGATGCTGCTGTTTGTTCTGGTCTGTTTTATAGTCTCTTAAAGATAAGTCTTTCTTCAAAGCCTTCAAAGGGTTAAAGGCAATACCTCATAGAAACCCAAGTGGCTGAAGAAATACCAGATATTAACATTTACCTCAGTTGCCAAAGCCTGGACGTTTCTTTCTGCTTTTTAGAAATTGCAGCCTGCGGGGACCATTTAACAATAAATCGTAGCAACTTGGCTGTTATAGGGCAACCCATGTGCATAGGCACTTCAGGGCTGTGCCAGCATCTCCTTTGTTCAATAAAAGTAACAGCAGGAATTTGATTAAAGACTGATAGAAAAGAGAGAGGGAGAAACATAGGAAAGATTAAAGAAAGAAAGAGCCACCTGGAAACTTCATTCCTCCTTTATTTCTAACTTAAGCTCATAAATACCAAATCTAAACTATTGTGTGTGTGAGAGGGAGGGAAAATTTCCTGCATGCCTGCACAGAAAAGACTGCACATGCAGTCACACAAACCGACTTTTAGCAAAAGTCATACTCTTTTCTCAAACTTAATGCTTGCTCCTTGTCTGTGTCAGAAGAAAAATGAACCAGAAAATAACTTTATCCCACGGTGCTTTGGAAGGACAACATTTAGGAGGGTTAGGCAAGTCACTGCCATAAAGGAGAGCGGCGAAGGATTTTGGTTGAACCTGCCGACGAGCAGCGAGCACATTTCCCAGGCTGCCTCGGAGCAGCCCTGCAGCTCAGCACAATGCAAATGGCCAGCTGCACACGTCCAGCGCCGCTCTTCATGGTTAGCCTACAGCAACTGCCGCTTTGTCTCCATCGTTGTTGTAACCTCCTCACCAAAAAAAAAAAAAATCCAGAAGAAAAAAACAGTGACTCAAGCAGCCAAATGCAAATAAGCCCCAAAGAGCCCTCTTATGTGTGATCAGCAAGCAACAGGCAAATCACATTTAAATTCCTTACTGCAAAGCCAACACATCTGTTGTTTGGGTTTAGGAGACCAGAACGGTACGAATAAGTGTCAAACATGCGTGCAGGAGTGATGGTGGATTGACTTTTCTTTAGCCTGGTTGTGCCCTGGGAGCTGGGGAGGCTTTGCTGTGCAGTCCGAGGCACGCTTTGGTTCTCAGGCAGGATTTTGCAGGGCGCAGAGAGGAAGGCTGAGACCATGAACTCCCCAGCAGCGAGGACTTCTCAACAGGGTTTTGCCTATTTTGAGGGCTCTTGCAGATAATCTTGCCCTACAGTAGACTAGAGGAGCAGCAAGGCTGAATGCTGTACCTGGTGTTCATTGCTGCTGCTTCCGGTGTCTGTCTTCTCTACACCTGCACATCTCTGCTGCCTAAATCATGCTTTTCCCCACCTGGTACTTCTCACTCCATCTTTACATTGTTTTCCCTCTGCACACTTTCTCTCACACTTTTTAGCTGTTAATAACATACGCTACACAGTGAATCCTTTCTGGCAGTGACCATGGCTCTGAATTGTGCTCTCCTAAAGTGTTTTGGATGTGATGATGTCCTCTGCAGTGAAGAGGATGTCTCTGCCTTGGTCCAGCCTTCCTCACCTCAAGCCGTTATCCTGAAGGCTCCTGCCTTCTCCATCCAGGGAGCAGGAAGATGCACAGCCCTGGGCTAGATCAGGCCCTAAGGGGCTGGTTTCTCTCTGATTCAGTGCGAGGATGCAGAAATCAGTAGTGTCCAGGACTGAGCCTCGGGTTAACAAACCGCTTTCTCCCAGTGATTCAAACTCTCAGAAGATCAAGTATTGAAATTGTATATCACAACTCAGTTGTGGGAAAGTGCAGGGATGGAGGGGGCGGGAGGACTGAATGTCAGCCCGCTGCTTGCATCCCAGCCCCACGGCTTGGTGCAGGCACCTCGAGGAGAGAGGTCGGCGGGGCGTCGAGGGGGACGGGCCGCCCTGTGCCAAAGCCGTGGGGCGGGAGGTATGTGGGGAATGCGAATGGTATGCTTGAGTGGACAGCTTCAGAGCGAGGCGCAGGGATGGCTCTCACTGCCATCTGTTGTGAACCCCGCAGGCCCATAGCAACGGCGTCTCAGGAATGGGGCTGCTTTTTTTTTTTTCATAAAGAAATTCTTCCTTGCCTTCTTCCCCGCTCCTGCATACGCATACTCATGAATAAGGGGGAACAGGGCTGGGATTCCTGCTACAGAGTGATGCATGCTAAAGGAGAAAAGGGTCTTGTAGAGCTCAGCTTGTATTTGGTTTGGGGAGACGTTTTCCTTTCTGAGCTGTGACATTCTAGGAACATGAGCCGACATGTGTAATTCATTGTTAATTGCCAAAATCTCATATCTATTCAAATAAATAGTGGATCTGTATTTGCCATGAGGTATATTCAATAAAGTCTCCAGTGGATGTGTAGCCACCTCGTTGTTCCTGGTAAAACAGAGACCACTTCTGCCTTATGATTACAGATGCCAAGGTGATATCTGGTGTAAATAACCCCACTGTACTGATTTGTTGTTGTGCCTGTCATTTTCCTCGGGCCCCGGAGCACTTCTGTTCTAGCTAAGGGGCTTTGCTGCATAGTGGAGTGATGGGACCAGATTCTCAAAGGTTATACGTTGCTCAGCATCACTGGTGTTACTGAGACCTGCAAACTTTTATGCCAGGGAAAATTTTGCCACATCAGAACTCTGTCTCCTAAAGACAACTGTGTTGAGACAGCATGCTGCCGGGAAGGGTTAATGCTGAAAGAGCCTTTATTCAGGCAGCAGGGCTAGGAATTGTCTGTCTGTCTGAGTTAATGGTTTTACTCCTTCCTTTCCCCTGGAAATTCACTTCTGAAATGCAGACATCTTTTCTCCCCACACCTTAACTTTTTTTTCTGGCTGTCAAGTAACCGTGGCCTCATTCCTGC
>NW_010551969.1:68474-98864 GCF_000687285.1 Phaethon lepturus
GCAACGTGGATTGGTTTTAAGCAAGTGTTTTAATTCCTTTAAAACAAGGAATTACATGTTGTTATTTAAGTGAGAGTCTCAAGAGGTTTGAGGCGAGACGTTCAGAAGTTAGGGCTATTTAATTTTTCCAAACAATGCATTGATTTCTCTAGTACTTCAATGCCTAACAGCCTACAATAGATACAGAAACTTGCGGAGAAGCCCCCACAGGCAAGAGGGAGTCAAGGAACTGGCAAACCGAAAAGAAATCTCTCAGGCATTTCATGCCATTTGGGAAGAGACATCATGCAAGAGGAGAGGGAAGGAAGAACAGCAGACCCCCCATTCACTGCTCAAGGCTGTGGTTGAGGCTGGGCACACAGCTACAGTGGCTTGATCACAGGGAGGAGGGTATAATTTCAGTGAAAGCTGATAGGTACATGGTGGGGGATGAAACTCTTCCTCTTACAGGTATTTATTATCACTTGACAGCTGTCAGTTTGCAGTAGGTGATTTGCCTTCCTGTCAGCTCTCTAAGAACTAGGTATATTTTCCTAAGGTTGTAGAGAAGGGTAAAAATCCTGCTTTCAAGTACAGGTATCATTTAACCATGATAAGAAGGCAGGTGAAGCATTTCTTCTGCAAGACAGCTGTGGAGAACAGGAAGTAAAGTCTTGCTGGTCCTACCGGGATGGGAAAAACCAAGTCATTAAAATCTGATACCTACCTGCTTTTAATGAGAGAAATGTTGTTCGAAGAAATAATCTCAGCCTTATCACCACCAAACTATTTTCAGGAGCCATTAGCCTTTCACCTCCTCATATGTCTTTTTCTTTTACTTTTGATCTCATTCAGGGAAAATGGCAATGCTGCAACAAGAGATGTAGACTTTAGCTTTAATCAGGAGCTTACTCGATCATAACCAGGCTCTTACAGCCTTTTCTTTCCAGTAAATGACCTGTAGAGGAACTAGGGGAGTAAGGCATAGAACACAATACTTGAAATCAAGCACTTGGTGTCTTCAGTCATGCTTATTTCTTCAGTGAGCCAGTATGGGTATTTTTATGGGTTCTGCAATGCTCCCTTCATCCTTAGCCTCTTCTTCTTTCCCAGAAACTCTTTTTCAGCAGTTGGGGACCGTGGTCTGTTAGTTGCCAGCTTGAACTACAGGCATGAGGCTGCTAGTATTTCCAGCCTAGATGGAAAAAGCAAAGAACAAGAGCAATGTGCAAACAGATGTTATGAGCTGCACTGCGTAGACAGAAAATCCAACTCAATTTAACTTACCTTAGCATCAAGTTAGACCTTTTGCTTCTTTGGTTTGCTGTATTCTGTACTTGAAAGCTGTTGTAATGCAGAATAAGATCCTTCATCCATGCAGAGACACTCCCATAATCCCCCAGCTATAAGGAAAAGAGGCAAAGTTGGGTGGTTTTATTTTTGGACAGTGGGATCAGTAAGGTTGTAGGTGACTGAGCGCTATTAAGTTTCAATCTCATTCTCTCTTTTCAGTGTTTATTACAATAGAGTTTTGTACTTTGCACCATTCTGAAGAACATTTTAAAATGAAACCAGAAATGCAAATTTGATTCTTTACCGAGATGAAGTGCTGTTGCCAGCTGATGTGACGTACAATACCTGCTTAAAAGCTCCAGCTCCTGAACCAGCAGACCAGAAGCTGTCTGCTTTTCTAGCTGTCAGAATTCAAAGCCTAGGAGACAAGTCAAAATTCTGCATATACAGTAAATTGTGACAAGTAGATGACTATTAACCTGTTCATATGATTTTGGGGGTCTATTCATGCTTTTACACAGTTGGAACATAATGCCTCAGAATAACACAAGGGGCATAGACTTTTTGTGATATTCAGGTTTCTCCTTCCTGTAAAGATCACTCGCTCCCATCACGGCTCCTGGCACAGCTTTACCCCTGAAAATCCAGCCCATGGCATCAAGAGAGCATCCACTCATCTCACAACTTTGCGTGAGGCTGCTCCAGCAGAAAGTTGTCTTTTTGCAGAAAATTTAAAGCCTCCTATTTGCTCAGCTCTAGGAACAGCTACTGACTGAGGCTATGGAAGTTGTCCATTCCTTGCCTCTGACATCCCCAGAAATATTTCCCAATTCCTGGCTTCATAAGGCATGACATAATACTGTACTATCCTACTGATTCACCCAATTTGAGACCTTGTTTCAGCCAGTGTCTGGTAGAGGAGGTTCAGGAAAGAGCCCCTGAACAGCCCTACTTGGACAAAACCCTTGTGACAGGAAATGTCATGGTGATTCCACATACACCTGGCTCCAGGGTAGGAGAACTGCTGGTCCAAACTTCCAAGTCTGCCCTAGCTGTTGCAGCTGGAGATGCTGGGGACCATGGTGATCACCAGGTCTGTGTTAGTCGTCCCCTAGCAGCCAGGTCCCATCCAAGAGTTTACCGACCATCTATATTTAAACACAGAACACTCTGCCTCTAGCTTGAGTCGAGAAGACGAGCTGTCTGCATCCTCTGTCTCATGTTGCCTAGGAGTCCATTTCTCTATCTAAAATTTAGCTGCTGTTGTTGCTGTTCCTGCACCACAGCAGGTCTGCAGAGTTCTTACTGTGCTGGAATATTTTCCACCTCAGCGCCAACATGTAGCATTAGATGGTCTTTGATGCTGACTTTTTTCCCCTGCATTTGTCTCTTTACCTGCGTTAAAACAGACTGGGATCTGTATTAATTCCAACCCAGTTTCATTTCAAGAGTTAATGCATCATCACTACATGAGGAAAGTTTCTTTGCTAAAGACAAACAAGTAAAAAAGAATGCGAATTATAAAGAGAGATAAAATATAGGCTCATTTATTTCAGTGCTGCTTGTCCATATTTCTTTATTTCTTTTTCTTCCTTTTATCTATGGATATCAAAAAGCAAAAAAATGCCAAGAATGTCACATCCCATTGAAATTTTACTGACAGTATATTCAGAGCAATCCACGGTAACAGCTGTATTGCCCATATATCTTCAAGCAGAAAATTGTACATCATCTTGGACAATGCATCGCATTACAGACCTACACAAGGGCCACATTGCGGTCACGGTGGGAACCATCACTCGAGTCCCCTGGGTTGTCTGTGTGCCCAAGAATTGTGCTTATGATATTGCTGTAACATAGCACTTTGCATCTAATTTAAGCAATACTGGGGCTTTTGTTTGTCTTACAAGGTCTAAATTAAAGACAAAAGCCATAGTCCAGCCTGAAGTTTATGAGACATTACCAGACATTCATGTTCACACATACACGCTCCGTCAGAGGAATTTATGGCCATTACGATGTTCTCTAATGAGTACAAAATGAGACCGTTACATATTCACTTAATTAGTTTGACAGATTTTCATTTAAATATAAAAAGACTTCTAGTCTTCAGAGAACAAAAGGAGGGCTTTGTTTCCAATGCAGTTTTTGACTCCGCTTTGCTGGAGCAGGAGGTTGGGGGTGACAACTGAAGGGAGACAATTTACTGTGAATAATGCTCATCTTTTGATTTCATGTTGCCATTTCTTTGCTGCTTTTCCAGTTCCCTTGGAGCACCTTGAGGAGAGCTGTGTGATACGGCCCTTTCAGTTGCAGCCAGGAAAGCCCGAGTGAGAACTTGGGTTCTCCAAAGCATGATGGATATTTTGAGACTGGGGGGGGTGGGGGGAACTCTAAGAATATTAGAGAGCTGCTGTGAGCCCTGCGTGAACTTTACTATCCAAACACATTAGCTCACTCTGTCTCACTGTTGGTCTAGTTCTTTGGCCTAACTTACATCCCATAGTATCAATGTAGGTGACTCCTGCTTTAATAAAAGTCGGGAACTAGCATTATAAGCTTCTTGCAGTTTTATTATGCCCTTTTAACAGCTCCGTGCGTTACAAAGAGTGCCAGAGTACAGCATGAGCCTTGACGCACAGCAGACAAGTAATACTGGGACTTGATCTTTGTGGGAGCCCATTCATTTGTACTCTCTAATTGAAAATGTTTTCTGAGACGCCTGCTTGTAAAGATTGACTGTGATTCCATGCCTCATAAGATGAAGTGAGCGAGCGCACCATACTCTCGTTTCTTAGTATCCTGGAGTGAGCAGTGTTTTGGTGTGGGCCCTGGAGCTCATAAGCTCTTTTCTCATCTTTGTAGCTGTCCCGTGAGAGCATAAAAACAACAAGGTGAAGTTGCTGTGGGCTCGCAACCATCTCTGTATTATACGCTAGCCTGGATTCCGCTCAAGCCTTTCCAAAAAAACTAATGCTTACCTGCCGTAAGCTTAGTGGCATGGAGTAGTCTCCAGTGTCTTTCTCCATGCGTTTAGGCCTCTCCTAGGCAGGATCAGACAACGCATTGGTGAATAAATGCCATTGTCTGTAGGTGTGTTAGCGAAACAAACTCTGTCACAGTTAAAGTTACCCACGTGCCATAGGAGCAGGAAACATCCAGAGAAAATGTGCTGCAAAACCAGCCGCTATCCATGTTGAAAAATGTCGATGTTTCAGCAGAAATCTCATTTTAAATCTGGAAGGAGAAGTATAGTTTGTTCACCGTTACCACAAAGAAGGAGGAGAGCTTGTAGGCTAACAGGTGATGTGTCTTCTTTCCCCCTCTGCCTGTCTTTTCTACTCACTGCTGCTGTTCCACTGCACACAGATAGATCATGTGCAGCCTGAGGCAGTACAGCACTCTGAGCGCTCCGTAGCAGTGGGTCTCTCCATGTATTTTTTCTGCTCTGGACTTAGCAAAAAAAGTGTCTAATCCTTGCATTGTGGACTTGCAGTTTTCCCCTTTGTCTCTCACTTACATGTCAGGCATGATAGCTTGAAAAGAGGCAGATAGCTGCCCAGACACACCCAACTTTCTGCTTTTTATGGTATTTCCTTACTAGGACAGATCTGGCAGTCCAAATTCTTGGGTGGGGGGAAGGCACCTTTGATCATATGACTCTGCAGATTTCTGTAGGCTGTGAGCAGTTCTGGCCGGCAAAACCTGCTCACAGAAATATCTGTTCAAATTTCAGAGACACAGGACTTGCACATTAGCATCTTTAAGCCTCCTTCTTAGCACAATCGCACTCTGTACAATATTTTTCCATAAGGGTCAGTAAGACCGTGTCGGGTAAGGAACACAGCAGGTTCTACCTTAGCAGCGTGTCTCCTGCAAAGGAGGCGTGTTTGGGCCAGAGAGAAAACAACACAGTACATAGATGCAAACATGTGAGTGAGAGCAGCCCGAGAGCGCGAGCAAGCCACAAGTAACTCACAAAAACTGCTGCTCTGGAAGCCTCATCTTTCCAGTATGCCAAGGAAGATATTAGTAAGAGAAGTTACTCTCACAGCTCCAAGGAATCATTTGAGGTTGGTGTAGGCTAAGAGTAAGTGGTCCCTTTTTATTGTGCCACATTTCTGTGTGGGGACAAACTTGTTGTGGAATTACTTCGTTAAAGAGGTGAGCTTAGCTGCAGGAAATTACACAGTTATTGGCATGTTATTTAGCAAAAATACAAAGAGTGATCCTAGGTACCTTTGTCCAGAGGGGAGCTGAAGGAATGTGTCCTTGCTCCTCAAGCTGTCGGTCTATGTCAGATTCTGCAGTGGCTGTTGATGAGAATACAAGGACATTGATTAGAGATTTTTTTTTCACCTTGATATCTTCAACCACCTGGAACCATATAAACTTTGCCACTGAAGCCATGCAGTGTATGACTACAACTCTCCAGAGCACCAACCACACTAAGGCTGGCCGCAGGCATCCCCTCGATGTGCTCACTACAGGTAGTGGCACCCTAAGGCATTTGCACCCAACTTCTCCTATCTTCATAGGACAGCCCAGGTGATGAATAACAGGTTTTATGATACCTTGGATGTTATCATGGGGCAACTTCAGATAACACTTAGTACCTCCTTTCCCAGTTCCTTACTGGCTTTGTTTCTTCCCGACATGACGTAGCAACTAGTTAATCTTAAACAACCTGGGGCTGGGCTGGCCCTGAAAAATGTCTTCACTGAATTTGCATAACAGAGACCATCTAGAATACAAATCATTTTGAAGGTTGATAGTATTTTAGCAACATATGAATGACCCTTTCTAAAAGGATCAGTTTTCCTTTTAACCTAGTGTTTTGTCTCTAGTGTCATTTAACAAAAGGAGCCTCAGAGTGCATAGAATTGGCTCCTTTCAGTAATGTACCTGGCAAACAGTACACCCTGGAGACTGATTCTTTGAGTCTTATTTCACCCTTGCATTTTTTAGGATTTTTTCCAAATATCATCCTGCAGTAGCAAGTCTGTTTCTCAGGTACTTGGGGATCAGAAAAAAAGATGTGGTGGGGTTTTTTTTATTTTAGTTATGGTGATTTCTCTTTGGAAAGGTTAGCAACAGCTGTACCAGCTTGCTCTCTACGTTTGTGCATGCCTTTTTCCCATTTCTTCTACCCGCGGTCATTTGTCCTTCAGTTTATTAATCTCTTTGCATTCCGTGTGCTCTATTAGCATCACGTCAGCTGTGGTTTTTGTTCCTAAATTCGTTGGGATATGCAGCTTTCTCAGTTATTCATAAAGGAATACTTGCTTAATTTCGCTTCTATTTTTCATGTAGCCTTTGTAGAGGCTACATGTTGGCCTGGTCATCTCTGCATGAGATGACTCTCTCATTTATGAGAACTCATGAACTCATTCAGAGCATGACTGTCTATTCATGCTCTGCATGAGCACTAAACATAACTATTTCTAAGGACATTTCTGTACTGACTAGCAGGAATTCTTAAAAGTCAACGTGAGGTGTCCCTCAAAGACCCATGTGTGCATCCAGCATATCCAGACCAAAACTGCTTGGGTTATGGTCGATTTGGATTGCTTTAGGCTTGAATTACCCACCTCAGCTCCGCCATCTAGAAAGGCAGGTTAGTGCCCTTAAACCCTGTAAAGCGTTTCTTTCGTTCATAACATGCCATCTGTGGGGCCACTCGCCTTTGTGTAACCAGCCTATATCCTTATCAGAGCTGATGAACCTTCCTGCGCAGCGGTTCCATGCTGGGAGCCAGGACTAAATGCACAGCTACTTTATTTACACATCTAAGTGCCTCTTGGAAGATGCTGGTAAATTCATGGATGCCTGAGGTTCCCTGTGACATTTGAAAAAACCAGTTTTGTGCTGGAAGATTTTGCGCAAAATACGTGTTGTGTCAGCCATTGTGACACTTCCCACACCTTCCTTTAACCATTTAGAGCTTGTGGCCCACTTGTCCCTTGGGTTATTATGAATGTCCCATCCTAGGACGTGCCTCCCATATATTGCATGCAACTGAGAGTAGGAAAAATTTTATTCATGGGTCATGCGTGCCCAGACTTTAGAAATAAAGCTATGAAATTTATGGAGAGCACAAGGCATTTTGCCACTTTCATGTGGTAAAAGCGCAGAAGTGCCTGATGTTTATCCTCAGCTGCTGGCATACCTGCCAAGTCCCCCTGCCTTGTCCTTCCTGGAGCTTGCCAGGTTGGCTGCTAATGTCAGGTAAGAACTGACCTTTTCGCCGACCAAATGCAAACACAGCACTTTTCATGTTTCCTTTGGGATCCAAGTGCTTTTATTCCATGTTGTTTAGTTCTATCTTCCTTGCCTGGCGTAGGTTTTTTAAAATGATCTAATGAAAAGGAGTTTGGGCTTAATGATGAATTAGTGCTATTGGAATTTGAACTGCTCTTGTTTTTTCAAGTTATTCTTATCAGAGAGGCTTTGCTTCTGGAAGAGGAATAGAGGCTGCTCCTTTGAGTAAAGCTGACAAAGCAGGAAATGATCAGCCAGTCCTTAACAAAATTGTAACTGAACATTTACTTTGAGCCACAGTGCGAAAGACCCAGACTCATAAATCAAACAATTAAGCCTTCAGACATGAGTTTTTGGAACCTCCTAGGCATTTCTTTTTTCTGCTGCTGATAAGAAGTCTTCTAAGGGTGCAAGCTTCATGATATCATTAAGGACAAGAGCAAGTGATGTTGCTCCAGGCCTGGAGTCAAGGCAGTGAGTGACCTTACGCCTCTAGAAACAAACACCAGTGACTTTAGCTCTGGATATTTATTATCATAAGCACAAACTGAAGTGAGGTACCAGTTTATCAGGAAGGGGAGATGCTCGTGTCTGTGTAGAAGAGGTAGAATTCCCTGAATTGTTTTAAGAAGGTACCTTGAAGGAATGAGATCCTGTCAAAGCCAAATACGTGATTTCAGAGCAAACAAATGCATTCATGAATGTAGCCTTTGCCGCCTTGCTTTAACAACATGGAAGCAGATACTGATACTTCATAAAATTACCTCTTTTTAAAGAGATTTGACTGAGAACTTGATTGATACTCTGGACTAGCCTTTTTCAGACCATGACTGTTTCCCAGGAACAACTAGCAGAGGTGGTGGCGTGCAGTGTAAGTAGCCAGAGGTGTTGGCTGCAGTGCGTGTCCCAGGAGCTTAGCTTTGGTTGTGGTGGAGGACACAGCCTGTTAGATCTCTGCATGCTGCTGCTTCAGCTTCTTGGAGAGACATGGGGACTATGACTTTGTCCCATTTTGCTTCCTGGATTACTAGCAAGGTGCGTATGGAGACGTCAGGAAATGTCCCGCCTCTCCCAATCTCTTTGAAGAAGTTTTCCAAGGGCCGGGTCTCGCTGTGACCCAGCTCTCCCTAGTGCTGCTCGTGTGGACGGGAGCTCCATGCTGCCTTTTATTGCAGAGACCGAAGGTTAAGCCTAGCCCAAGTGAGCGGCTGAGGGGGAAGCGTCTATCACCTTTTTGCAGTTCAGTCTGCACCATGGAGGACAGGAGACGTTTTGGTGTGTCTGAGCCCCTCAGTAGGTCCCGTGTGCAGTCTTAGCACGTGTGCATATCTGGTGCTCTGCAAAGAGACAGCAAGCCTTCATGTGAATATTCAGGGGCAAAGGAAAATACAAACTGTCCGCACTTAACATTGTTTAAATTTATGAGTAAGGCAGCTGTATGATTCTTCACTGTTTACCCAGCTCTAATTTCCTTGGAAGCTTAAGGAAAGAATAATTAACCAATATCTACTTCTAAAAAATCAGCAGTATACCTATTTTCTTATAGAACACATTAAAATAAAGGTCTGTACTTACATTGTATAAAGTCTGATTACTAGGTGTACAATTTCAGACTCTTGTTGGATTGCTGTAATGATGGGTAACTGTCTCCTCTTGGGGCAATTTTGTGCAACTTGGTGTTTTGCTTTGTGCAGGCATTGGCTAGAAGCAGAGACAGTGCACAGGCAGCTTAGCAATGCAAAGATATGCCACTGGGCTGGTCCTCCTATAGCAAATGCGATGGGAATCATGTGACGTTGGTGAAGTGATGTCCATTTAACCTAGAGTAAAATGCTGGTCAGCATTCTTCCTTTTGTCCCACATTTTTCATCAAAATAACATAGGAGCTTAGCACTCAGGGAAAACACTAGCCTGTTGGTCTTTGTCAGGTTGTGTGAAACTGCCGAGGGACAAATATAAATGGTGGCTCCTCAAGAAAGGCGGACATCTGTAAAAAATTCCATCGTTCTCCACTCAACTTCCATTACTCTGAAAAGGAACCCACTGCTCAGAAAAACAATTGCTTACTATATAAACAGGCATTTGATGATAAATGGGCCCTAGAGTTGCAGAGAAACCTGTGTCTTACCCAGCGAGCTGGCTGGCCTGCAAACTGACAGTCTCTTTCTCCCCATGGAACAGGTCTTAAATCAGCCTGAATTTTTTAGCAATGTGTTACTGACTCCTCTCTGTTTAGGCTGGAGCACCTGCAGAGCTGAAGGGACAGTCTAATCTCTGTGCCCTCTGCTCTCAGCCTCGGTGCTCGCAGGGCTTGCTGGTAGGAAAGCAGTAGAATAGGAACCAGATTGTCACTGCTGAGCAGAAAAGAGTTTTTTCTCCTTTATTTGGAGGTGTCAGGGAGACATGAGCTGAATTATTAGGGGGCCAGGATGCCTGGGTTTCATTTCTGCCTGTGCCACATACTCACTGTGAGATGAGAGCGAAGATGTTTACTTTTGTGTATTTACATTTCTCTGTCTGGGCAGCGTGTGTGACAGTTTATAAGGTGAGGGATATTATGAGGCTTAATTACCATGTGCAAAGCACTTTGCAAAATACATTGCACCGCTGAAGGTATGAAATGGCAATTAAAAGGAAAAAAATAAGGCCTTTCTCTCTAATTTTCAGAGGAATGTCTTTGTACTTCGACGTGGTTGCTGTAACCGCAGCCCAGGAGATTGTCCTGCTAAGTAGATGGTGAGAACTCCTTCTTAGCAAAAGAAAATTATCGTCTTCCTCAGCCTCAGTACCCAAGAACAAGCCTTTTGAAGGTAAACAAGAGAAACAGACTCTTCATCGTTCTCCCTCCCATCCAACCTGTGGGAGCCCCCAGGTCTATTCAGCCTCGCACGCCCAGGAGCAGGAATCCACCAGTTACAGCGAAGGGCACGCAGGAGGTTGCTGGTGGTGGTGAGAAGTAGTGTTCGAACTTCATTTACCTGGAAGGATGCCACGATTGCTGTGCCAGGCAGGTAGTTGTGATGTCTCTCCAGTGCTTGAAAGATGGGGGCTGTGGTCACAGGGCCAGAGTATGACCTTCTCCCTTCTGCTTCCCCTCTTCCACACTGCCTAACTAGTCATTCTGTCTTTGCGGAGGGGCTGGCACCATGAGCGCTACAAACTTGCCTTGTACTTCCAGTACCTCTGAAGGCACATGTAAGAAACAGAGCACCTCAGGTACCTGTAGCTCTCCAAAAGTGTTAGAATCTATAGGATTTCACAAGTAAAGCTGACACTGTCTATGGTCTGCTCCCTGCCATCCCAGTGGGTCATGATATTGGCGGAAATTCTTGCCTCTTAACTCAGGATGTCTGCTGAAAATCACTTTTACACTCATAATTATGGCATCTCCCTGCTTCTGAGGATTCTGCAGTGGTTCAGCTTTCGCAGGGTTCACCAGAAATGAAGAACACATGACAAGGCACAGGAGGTACCATAAAGCAGTTCTGCTGCGGAGGAGAACCCAGGAAAATGCAGCGTTGTATCTGTCTTTACGTATATCTTTCTTTTTTTCAAGTTGAAGATAAATCGTAAGCCGTAGGGCTGGAAGCCATTTTACAGCTCATGGTGTGGGAATGGGTGTGTGTGGGTGTGGACGCATGCATTGCTTCAGAGTAAACCAAAAGTAAGCCATATTTGTTTTGCATGCTTGTTTAAGAGAACTGTGCTGGGAAAGAAATGGTGAGGAACAACAGGGAGTTTAGTTTTGCCCTGCAAACTGTCCATATGTCTTTTGGGGTATTTTATTTGTTACGTGCTTTACATGCATAAGCGCAGCAAGTCACTAAAAGCAGATTGCAGGTGAAACTTGTCCTTCGATGGAAGTAGTGAAGCAAGAGCCTCTCCTCCTACACACGCTGTTTAAGGAGGCAGCAGTAAGTGCTGGACTGACCCTGTGAGCTGTTGTACAGACTGAACAGAACTGAACAGCCTGAGCAGCTGATGGATCTGTAAGACTGAGTTGGAACAGCTCTTGGAAACAGGTTTCACTGTAATATATTTGTTATTCCCAGCCTTTCCTAAAGGTGTTTCTATGTCTTTACATCCCATGTGCGCATCTGTGTGACGCAATGCCACACGATGACATTGCTACATGACACATCCAGCCTGCGATGTGTGTGGACCACCAGGAAACCGCCAGCAGTTCTTTCCAAGGGCTTTTGCCTCATTGGCAAGGACAAATACTAAAGGAAAAGAAAGAGGAAAAACAGAGGGATGGACTGGGAAATGTGGAAAAGTCACAACAGCCGAAGGGGCTGCAGAAATACTGCCATGTATGTCTCAGCACAGTTTCCGTTGCTAAGGCCTCTTCTCCTCCTTCTGCAGGTTTACATGGGCACCCTCTCCCCTCATGACTGCAGTGGGACTAATCAGACAGTAAGGATTACTCATGTGAGTAAAAGCTTACAGGCCTGAACTGCCAAGTGTTGCCCACACTCATGTTTGTTCTTCCCAGCATTGACCGCACCCTGGGAGATGTGCAGAGGGGTGTTTTCCAGGGCCCTGGGAGATGTGCAGAGGAGTATTTTCCATGGCCCTGAACTTTTTAGCAGCAGTCATGAGGTTAATTTGAGCTGTCTTACGACCTTCTGACCCACAACATGCTCTGGGGTGAAAGGTGCTTTGTTCCTTGTCCCAGTTTTGTCTGAGCCTCTGAGGAATGGACAGTCTGAAGAGCTATGCGCTGTCCAGATAATGGACAAAGGTCTAGCAATGTCAGCTTTACTTGGCGTTAATGACTGATCCTGAATTTCTGTTTTAGCAGATGGTAGGGTGGAGCAGCTCCTTTACTGTGTCCTTATCATTTTTTTAATAAATGACTTGGTCATCTTCATGACCTGGTTCCTATCTGGCATATGCTTTGGATCAGGTGTAGTCCTTCAATGCTTTGTTGAAAAGAGGTAGCTGAAATGAGGGGATGAAGACAGAACATTTTTCAAATAACCGAACATTACCCTGCATGTAAGCTGGAGGCAGTAAGATGTGCTTGATACAGCACTGACCTTGGAATCAGGACACTGGCTTCTAATTATTGCTAGTTGTTATCTACATTATTGTATCTCATACGAGCCCTACTTGTGGGTTAGGAACCAATAGTTCTTGCTGCCATAAAAGCAGAGCAAAAGGCAGAGTCAGGCCCTCAGGCAGCAGAATCTCCAAGAATGCCCTGTGGTATCAGGTAGTCCTCATGAGCCCAAAGGGCGTTACGGCCATCGTTGTGGCACTGCAACCTTCAGGGCTGATTCAGCAGGTCATGTTTATTTGTGACAGAAGTGTATTGCCCGTGAAGTTACAGCGTGGAGTTATTTGGCCCAAATACTTTTATTTTATTAGTGACATTTGGTGCGAAGTTTTTATGTTTGAAAAGCACTGAGTGGCATAGCAGCGTGGCTGGTCTGAGAGCTGCTTTGAAAGAGGCCATTGCAGCCTTGAACTGTTCAAGAGATTGTCTTGTGAAATAGATGAGCTTTACCACATGCTTTCCATCCTCTGTAAGATTCTTCTTGTTTCTCTTTCATGCTAAGAAGCAAATGTGATGTTCGAACGTTTTTGTGATGATTGTACTTTTCATGTCATTTCCAAAGAACCAATTCACAAATAAATGAAGAGATGCCATTTTAATAACCTCATTAAGTAGGAGTGCAGCTCGTTTTGAATGTATGGTATCACTTGTGCCTATTAGGTATGTGAGGTTAGTTCTCAAAGCAAGACTCAGTAGCAGAAAGTCATGTGGTTTCTTTCTTATGCATTTATGCACTGAGCTGCATTCTCTTAATCCACTCTGCATAAACAGATTGGTGTTATGGAAAAACAGTCACTTCTTTTGAGAAACCATTCCCAGCAGCAGAACATGAAACAGCACTAGCTGTTAGTGGGAACGGTTCTGAAAATTGAAATTTTGTGAAGTGTGCTGTTTAGTGACAAAAACGTCAGTAGCTACAAGTTCTGTACTCGTCAGAGCTGGTGTAACTGATCCTTGCAGCCTTTCTCTGCTCTGCAGTGCTTATTCATCTTTCCATTAGGTTCAGACATGTGAGACCCCATTCCACTCCCAGCTCTGCCACTCATTTCAAGGATGGCACTGGATTTGTGCTTTACCTTTTCCTAAAGAAAAGACCTACGAGCTAAGCATTAATTTTTTGTAGTTAAGTTGTACGTAAGAGGATCTCACTTTGATTTCAAAGTCATTAAAATATTTTCTGTCATAGAACTTAAGGGGCAGACATCTTTCATCTGACTGACCCTGGGGAGGGGCGGGCCTTATGAGAGTTTGTAACAAATGGCTTTTTAAAAGAATGAATAAGGGTTTGTAGTTACCATAAGCTGCCTAAGAATTCTGAAGGATCTTATCTTTTTAATGAAAATGACTCTAGTGTAAATCTTATGCCAGCTCTGAGTTAATGCTGTCACATTTCAGGTTCCTTACCCACGATTGCTCTTAGGGGCTAGCATTCAAAGATGGATTCACCAAGGATAAAATTTGCTTGATGATAAGGTTTTTATTTTCCAGTGTCGCTGCCATTTCAGCTTCCCTCCAGGGAAATGAAGAGTATGGTATAATAGATGCTGTGATTGCTTGCTGGCTGAACAAAGCCATCATAGTTCATGCTGGAGGGAGCTGGCACATCGCTATGTTTCTGTAAGGCAGGAACGAATAAAGTTATTCCAAGAAGAGCATTCACTGATTACCTTTAGGAAGATTTTGCTGTGATGATGTGCAGCCATGGTGCCCTTCCCAGTTCCTGAGCTCTGCCACTGGCCGTAGTGACCCCTCTTTCTTTAAGCAGATACCCAACATCTTTCTAGTTCCTTCTTCTGGAGAAATAGAGGAATGGGGTAGAGGCTGGAAAGAGGATCCTTGGGAATTGTCCCCACATCTTATGTCCATGCCTCAAAAAGAAAAAAGCAATTATTTGACTGCTAGCCTGTGTGTTTACAGTTAAGCCAAGGAGGATTCCTGATGTCTCAGGGCCTAACCTCTACGAGCCATACATGTTGTTCACCTGCCTTTATCACCTGACACATTGGTAGGATGGGAGGGTGGTGGTGATGTCTGTTCCCTAAAAGAAGGGGCAGGATTTGTTCCTAAGGTCAAGGGACCAGCTTGCCTTTTCGCCAGATTGGAAGCACAACCTTTCCAACCAGTTTGTCAGCTCAATTATTTAGCAACCTGCTTTGTTTATGCTATAAAACCTGGCTCCAGCATTGAATGAGGATTGCCAGAGGGCACAGGAACAACAGAGTGAGTTGCTTTAAGTCCTCTGCATAAACTACATCAGGCCTTAGAAATGTAAAGAGGAGGTTTCTTTCTAGCTGATAGATTTATTCTCAGTCACATTCCTGTGACCCGAGTGGAAGAAACAGGCTGAGCAAATGGGGCAGAATACAGCTCATGCAATGTGGTTAGAATAGCGAGAGCTCCAGAGCAAAGACCAAAAACACATTCTGCACTGCTGGGGGATTAAAGTCAGGCTGACAGACAATAGGGGCTTTAACTCCCTGCAGATCTGTCACCTGACATTGTCTTTAAACCCATTTGGGCTCTAACAGAAACGAAGGTGAATTAGAGGGAGATTTTCCTTGAAACCTGAGCTAAAGAGGCTTGAAGATGTTAATACTCACCTTGGGCTCAGACTTGCAACATGCCTTTCATGGTGAGTCCCCATAAGTTCACTGAGCTGCTCCAGGCCTGGAGGTCATGAGGTTTTCTTTACTCACTTGACTCACAAGTACTGACACAGTTCAAGGCAAGCCAAAAATGCATGATTTACTCTGTCCCAGAGTTTGGAAATTGCTCCACTCATAATTTCATTGCCTTTGTCACTTACTGGGGATGTTTGTTAGGCTGCTCAAGGAAAAGGGCATGTTGCCCACAATTGGGAGTTTATAGCACAATGCAAAGTGCTGGCAAATCGCTTCAGAAATGCCTTTTGCATGCAGCACTACTGTGAAGGTGATCAGCAGGCCTGATAGGAAGGCTCGCCAAAATAAGTGGTTCCCGAGTGACTCAGTTCTGTGCACTGCCAAATATTCTGGTTTGATCCAGCAAAGCCTTTAAGATCATGATCAGCTTTAAGAATGTGAGTAGTTCCACTGCAACGATCTGGATTACCCCTGTCCTGGTGTGGGGACAGCACGTGCAGCCTTGCAGGATCAAGCCCTGGGATAGAGAGGCCATGTGCTGGAGGAAAGAAGAGAGGTGACTGCCGGCACTCCTGTCACAGAGTAGCACCCTGGAATTCAGGGCAAAAGCACATTGGGCTTTTTTGTTTAATGCCAGTCTGCCTGAAGTCCTCAAACTGTGCAAGCCGAGATCAGCAAAGGAGGCTAAAAGCTCTAACACCAGTTTCTCTAATTTGCCGACAGCAATGTCAGGCACAAAAACAAATTCTTTCTGGGTGTCAGGTAAGTCAAAGCCTGCAGAGAGCCCCAGAAGGGGATTCTTGGGGATTTATGTTCCATCAAGACGACGAGTGATAATTAAAGCATGAATATTTCTTCTAAGCTGGGAAACAAAAAAGAACTGTCTTAATTCCTTAAATTCCTCATGCCAGGCTGTAAAATATATTCCATTCACGCCTGTGTCTTGCTGCTTGTTCTCTCTGTGTCTCTTTCTTTAGCATTCAGCCACCTGTTTGTAACCAGTGTCCTGCAGGTTCTCAGGGCAGCTTTCTTCTCCACTCTCTCTGCCCTTGGTCTTGTTGCTTTGACACTGAGGCCTTGTTGTCTGCAAGAGACGGTACGTTAGAGCTCCTTGGCTTGCCCGGCTCCCATAACTTCATTCTTGGAAAGTTTCTGAGTTTCCCGGGTGATAAAACATGAGCAACATTTGCTCTGACCTGAATCATTTCTGAAGGCATTCAGCCCTGTTTTGTTATGAAGGTTACTCGGGGTGGGTGATGGGGCATGAGAATTCCCAGTGATGGCAATTCCTGAAAAGCATCAGAAAGTCGCTGCCTGCACCTTTTACGCTGCAGGATTGTTTTTATTAGTTTTTTAGTGTATGCTGAAAAATACATCTGACAAACTGGAGGGTAAGAGACACCAGGAGAACAAATCAGCATGTTACAAAATTGGCTGTCGCTGCCTTCCCCCAGCTCTCACCAAAAGGGGAAAAAAAAAGGGAGGGGGAGAAGGAAAGGAAAAAATCCAAGCCCCAGCTCTGTATATATAGCAGCTATCAAATTGCCACAGATCACTACTATTATCACTTGGGTTAGAATAATATAATAGTAGAGTGTTTGCTGGACTTGTAAAAACCTCCAGTTATTCACTGGAGACCAAACTAATGAATCAAGCAGGACAGTGTTTAAAACTGTTTAAAAACCTATAAAATGACAAAAAAACGCCACCCAGTAAATAGCTTTGGAATGTTATGGGTTGACTGCATGGGATTTTTTTTTTTTTTCTCTGCATTATTTATCCCCTTAAAATTAATACCGTATGCATGATGGGTGGCTCAGGGCTTTACAGAGACTTACAGAGAAAGTTCACTAACAGTTCGCAAGCAATTATTTTGGAGTCTGATTCTGTTCTCACTTATTCTGGAGTAAATGGGAAGAATTGTGTGCACCGCATGTCTGTTACCCTTGATATAGTATACGCTAGGGAATAATAAGACCTTGAATGTCTGGCCTTTGCAAAGAGAGATCCAGGCCACTCTCACTCATTTTTTCTAGTTTTTACTACATTTCTTTGTGCAGAAGGATCTTCTGCTAGCATCGATGCGTTGGCTTCAGTGATGACACGCTGCATTTCTGCTCCCAGCCCCGGCTCACAAGACCAGTATCACTTCTGGTGGAAATGAAAAAGCTTCAGCTTTGAACTTTGGAAATACTCAGTCACAGGTCCAAGCTTTAAAAAAAATACACCAACATTTCCTTAATGGCTTAAATAAAATACTGGAACTGAACCAAAACCCCAGTTCTGAAAACCCTCAGACTTGGAGGTGGACTGTTTTCCTTGATGAGGCTCTGAGAACTTGCATTTTCACATTTTTATTCTTGTAAACATTATTTATCTTTAACCAACGTAAATCAGTAGTAACATTGGTGGGTCTGGCAGTCCAGAACCCAGCCAGCAAAACAAGATGCCACAGCTGGATCTCTGTGACAGATCCTGTAAAAACTGTCCCCTCAACCCTTTTGGGGAAAAAAAAAAGAAAAAAAAAAAAAAGACGTGGAAATTTGGACACTAAAAGCTGACGAATTTCCATTCTAGGTCACTCACTCTTCCACTCTCTTTAGAAGCCTGGGTTTCACGATGGGATGTTATGTCACATCTTTCACCACAGTTTATCTGCCTGCTGAGAAGAGGTAGGCCATCACAAGAGCTGTTGTCTGACCAAACCTGGTAACCAAATAGCAATCTTCACCGGACAGTGTGGTGTCATTTCCCAGTCCCATGACAGTGGTTGGATGGCACTGGCTTTCTTCATGAAAATAATCATCATTTTCTGCTCAAAACAAAGCATTTACTTTCTAGCTTGAAACTCATTTCCTGTTAGAAACACATGAAAACTTTGGAACTGGATCATTTAGCAGCCAGGCCCCCGTCGTACACCCTGACCTTGCCTTTCGTGAACCTTACCAGCACATTGGCAGCTCCTGCCAGCATGGCCGAAGGTCATTCTGTAGCATCTCTGCCATCACGAAACAGGAAGGTTCATAGCTAATATTATGCCAAATTAACAGACAGAGTTTTAATGCAACATCAGTTATGTATGAATACTTGCAGAAGGAATCATGGTCCTGCTTTAAGCAAAGCTCCTGGCCATGCGCTTCAGGTTAACATAAGTACAAGTGCTTTCTTGTGTTGTGTCTTGGAAGTGATGAATGCCAAGTTGCCTTCATTTTTCCCCGAACTTGCTTTAAACACAAAAAAACTTCGCTGTGACAAGTAATTTGGAACTTTTTCCTGCATAAATTTTATCTTAGCAGGAGTTTTACACTGTCATATCCAAGGAACTTGTGAAGAACTTATTTGATGTGACTTTGGGAAGCTTCACATTTCATTGTTAAACCTCCCCAAGAGGTGAAGTGGCTTTCTATCAGTATCACTGTTTTAAACAAAATACATCATCCAGGTAGACAGTTCTGCAGGAGAAAGATTTATGTGAGATCTAGTGACAAAAGAAAACTCTGGTTTTGATCTTCGGAATCAACAAGTTGCTTGGCGCTGAGACGCCCTCCTTTCAGAAATCATTCTGCCTCCAGAGAATCAGGATTTTACTGTGCCACTGATGAAAGGAGGTAGAAGGTTAGATGGGAACCTTTGTGCCCTCTCAGCAAACATCTGATTTTCTTTTAGAAGGAAGAATATGATTTTCCATCTGGTTATGATTTGTGAGGCTGCCAAACCCAGTTTGCTGAGCAGATCCCTGTACAAAGAAAGTTGGGTTGTGATCCTTTTCAGTCAGGCAGACACCTCAGCCACCTGCATTCAGGAAAGCACGTAAGCCTCTCCGTCACGCCAAGCCTGTGTGTGAGTCTTACTATAATGGACTTCAGCTCATGCTGCATATTAAGCATGTGCACAGAATGCAGGGACGTGCTCAACACCCATCTCTGGCTTCAAGCACCCTCCCAAATTAGGGTTCAAAAGTAGAAGCTGATAGTCCTTTCCATGTTCAGGGTGACAAGGTGTCAGAGGAGGTTGATAAGAAAGATCATGCTCCTGTTCTGTGCTGCATCAAAATTAGAAATGGGACTTATCTGCACAAGGATCCTGAGTGCTGGACAAGAGTGAACTACTTTGCATGTAGGATAACTGAATGAAAAGTTGTGCCATAAGTATGTCCTTTTTTCTTTCGAAATACGGAGGTTCTCAACAATTGCATAATTGGAGTTTCCCTCAAAGTTCTCTGTTTATCAAGCTATGGAGTCAGTGTCTTCGACGAAATCCTCCAAGAGGAGCTGTTTCTGCAGTGAGTCCTATGTATGTGAAAACCCAGCGACCAAGGTGAAAGGCGTTTCTGAGGGACATGCCCAGTTGGAAGAAGCTGGTCACCCAAGACCTGCTGGCTGTCAGTCTGCAGGCAGTGACCTGCCCTGTATTCAGAATCCTTTTGCTTTAGCATTACATGTAAGGGGGCAGCTGAAAGATTTTTCATTAACGCAGCTTGCTTTCATAGCTAGCCAGAGTTTCTGGACTACTTGTGTCTTCTGTTTGGTCAGGTAACTCGAATGCTATCAGTGTTTATAGTAACCCATGCTTTAGCCGTTAAGCAATACAAAGGTTTCAGCTGGGTGTAAAATACTGATAAAGGCGCTCACTGATATATTTGCCTAAGTAGGATATTCTTCTGAAAAAGAGATGTCACAGCATTTATAAGAGATCACGGTCTCTTTTTCTTGCCATGGGAAGTGTCTGAATCAGAGCCTGACCGTGTTTTCTGCGGGCAGAATAATTCAGATTAAGAAGCTAAATGCAGCTTTTATGTTGCAATAAAGGGAAGTTTACATTGCCTTAAAATGTTCTGCTGCCTTCCCTGTGGTTGGAGGGCTTTTGTTTCAATCATTGTTAACTGGATTTATTTAATTCCTTGGAGTCACACAATGCATTTCCTTGTCATGCCATGTATATCAAGATCCACACTTTATTTTTGGCATCACAGTTACCTTTGCAACTGCTTCTTACTTGACGACATACGGGTTTCTCTACTAGAATAGAAATGATGGCTCGATGAACTTGGAAGAACGGCGTGTGCTCAGAAATGTCCAATATTAGCATTGCCCTGCCCACTTACCTGAACTGAAGCCAGTGGCAGAGACAGATCCAGCTTTTCCTCCCACGTTTTATGGGAGCTTGCAAATTCTGACCACGGAGCAGGAATCTGAGAACATTTCATTTCCCTTTCGGGAGTACCATTGGCACGGGTTTAAATTTGAGATACGAGATGTGAATGAATGTCCCGCCGTTTCTGCCCTGTCATGTCTTATTGTTTAATTACAGCGTTACACAGAGAGAGCCCCTGTGCGATCTTACTAGTGTGCGGACAGATGATGTTAATCCAATCAAGACAAATTCTAAGGCGAAATCTTTTAATGTCCATGGTGTTTAAGGGGAGCCCGTCCAGCAAACCATCTTGTTGTGAAGTATTAGCAAGGTAGTGATCTTTAATCCAGGATATAGCTGCTTTCAGTGTTAGCAGCCTCAGAGATGTATATGATGAGGAGGGAGGAACCATACTTGGATAATTTGACAGAGCAATTGGATACCTAGCACTCCAGTGACCAAATGTAATTAAAAACATTCCTGTCTCCAGAGCAAGGCTTATGAATCTGTCCTGGCTGGCTGTAATTAGAGATGTTGAGTGGATATATTGTTTTTGGAGTGAGATTATTGCTACTTTCCTTGGTTATGGTCCTCCTATTTTATGGTGGCATGTTCTTTGGGACGTCTGGAGGAGTTCAATATCAGAAGTGATCAGGAAAGAAGTAGAGCAGGAAGCAGTGTGAGCAAGTTGAAGATCAAAGGAGAGCACTTCCCTGCTGCTTGTGTACTCTTTAAAGAAAGCATTTTGAATTTCAGCACATCATTAGTGAAGCTCAAGGTAGACTGATCTCCTGTTACTGATACAGTGAGAAGACATCGACCCCTTGCATGGGGAGGGGAAAATAACCATAAATTTAGCAAATACACACTGTACCAGGGTAGCAAGAGAGCAGGACAGAGCTCACTTGGGAAAATTAGTCCGTTCCCTGCCAGAGCAAGCACAGCGGATTATGGTAAACTGGTTGGATTACAGTGAGCTCCCACGCCAAGCCTGTAACGTGCTTGCACCTTCATTTTGCTCAGCCTTGTTTCCCATCTCAATCCTGACCTACAAGCCAAGCTTTCAATCGAAAGGGATCCTTATCTTTTTCCTTCTTTTCCTGTCTCTGTGACAGGTCAAATAATTCCTGCTTTCTTCAGGATCTGAAACAGGGGGAGTGGGGCAAAAATGCCCTTATGTTACAGGAAAATCTTCTTTAACTTAATGTGGATGGGTACATGATGAACCTAAGTGAGCCACTCTCGTTATGAATATAATAAGGAATGAAATCCTTTTCATAATTTTTTATAGTAGCCTCTGTGGGAAAATGAATGATTTAATTTGATAGTACAGCACAAAATATGCACAGAAAGGTTATCATGTGTGATTCAGTAAGGTGACCTTTTCTCATAAGGATTCCCTTGTCTGCCTTTCTCTGGGTTTCTTTTTCTCAGTGGTTTCTCTGCCATTTCTTTTTGGGCTCCCTTATTAATTTCACCATACTGCTCCCTGCCTTTTTTATCTCTTCCCCCCTGGGGCACGTGAGAAGCAGCAGCAGCAGAAAAAGGTGAGAGGGACCCACGTGACAACGGCTTTTCCCCTGTCGTCAGTCCTGCAGTATTGCTCCATACGGGGAAGCAGAGGACTTTCCCAGGACTGGTTCTCATTGCTAGAGGAAAAAAGGCAGTATTTGAAGAGGCAGTATCTGAGCCAGGAAAGACCAAGCTATTTCCCAACCACGGCCTTTAGTTCCCAATGTAAGGGCTGGGTTGAGAGCACCTGTAGGTGTGGTTGTGAAACTGGCAGTAAAATTTGTTTCCAATCTCTCTTCATAAGCGTTAGAGATCACACAGGGCAACTGATCAAAACCAGAAAGGATGGGACAGCTGCTGATATTGCCTCTGTTTATTTTTATTATCATTTCCCAAGCAGGCATGATGCCACTGTGAAGCTGAAATAGAAGCTTTTATAGTTTTTTATAAGAACATTTCAGACTCTGAAGAGAAGTCAGTGTGGGGCTGGGATAAATCATCACTCCTTTGTGCAAGTCTGCGAGGCAGCGCTATCTGTTTGAGCTTTGACAGCTCAGGATCACTAAAACACAGGGGCCTGCCATTAGCTTCGTAGCAGGTGGCAGTGCTTTTCTAAGGGGTGACAAACAAGTCAGCTTCTCCCTCTTGCATCCCTTCTGCTTTTCCTTCCCTGTTTCAGTCAGCTTGCTCTCCTTTACTCTTGTCTCATCAGCTCAGTGCCTGCAGCAATGGCAATTACTGCAATGAGAACATACAACAAGCTATGGCTGTCTGACTGCTGGCGAGTGGAGCTCTGTCATTATTACTGCCTGCCTGTTAAAAGGGTGAGCAAGGCTGGCTCCTTCTCCCCTCCTGCCCCTGGCCTTCCTTCCCATGCGCTGCCTCACCTTCCCCATCACAACCTGCAGCGCTGATGGTGAAGGTACCTTACCCTCCTCGCTGAGAACAGCCTTCTGGCAGAGCTCACGATGCAGTCAAATCTGCATGCACTTAAGAAGATTCTGGCCTTCTGGACCGCATCGCAAGGGTGCGTACCCCAGCTCCGCGGGTTTGATGAGCTTGTGCAATTTTTACACTCAATTTGGTGTTTTATACCCCACTTGGGCACACCGGATCTTTTGCAAAGCATTCCCTGGCAGGCCTTTTGCTGTACCTTCCTCATCTGTCATGAAAACTTTTGCTCCCTTTGGTGGCAGTTGAAGGCAATTCACTGCTACTTGTTTTGTCTGTCTTGTTTTGTGAGGGATTGGACACTCAGAGACATAATGAGCTGGGACGCTGAATTTTGCTGTCGCCTCTCATTCTGTCTCGTGTAGTTTTGTTCTTTGTGAACCTGTATAGGTCAACACAGTTGAATCTATTATGCTGATACAACCAGCTGTGCATAGGAAATGACATTTTTCTGTGAAGCAGTTCCAGCCTAACCCAGGCCCACTAGCAGCAACCTGTGAACAGTGCTGCGAATGGGCTTCTTTGCTTTCTTCATTTGTCTCATGCTCTGTCCCTGCAAAGACCCTATACGGTCTCCATATTGTGACAATATATGTTTCTGTTGTTGAATGTATTGTTATAGGTGGTGACAAGTTGATCAAAATAGCATCGTATCACACTGGGAGCTTAAATTGCAGGTGGGCATTGTGTCATTCAGAAAAGTCCTGTGTTCACTTGGTTTGCCTGTTTGATCAGCAATCATATGAAGTGCGTAATATTTGCTCCTTTTCTGTTGGTTTGTTTATTCAGGGGTTGGGTATAAGATTCAGTAGTTTGTTGAAGTACTAGACTGCAGAGAGATCTGTTTTTCAGACCCAACACTGAATTTGCAATCTTCCAGATTCGATTCTTTGCACAGATGCAGAAATGACTGCGGTGGCACTGAATATTTTCACCCAACAGGATTTAGGACCTAATGATACCAGGTTTGGAGCAGCCTTGCTGTATAGCAACAGTGTACCTTAGAATTTAATCTTCATCTTATAAAATTACAGGACATCTTCCTTTTCTGCCAGGGCACTCTGCCTGCCAGTGTCACCATATTTAGTGCAAATTGCTCTGAGGTATTTTGTACGGTGGACTCTCTCTTCTTGAGAGCAGATTAAGGGCAGGGGCTTGTTTTCAGTGGCTGCTGATTAGCTTTCAGAGCTGTTGTCACGTAGTCTTGAATTACTCTGTGATTCCTGAAGACATCACTGTTCAAGTGATTACTTTTCTTGGGCTCCAAGTGTTTGGTAATTAAAATATAACTGGCTTGGCTTTTCAGAAATACTTAATATGTATGACATACAATCATAGAATCATAGAACAGTTTGGGCTGGAAGGACCTTTAAAGGTCATCTAGTCCAACCCCCCTGCAACAAGCACGGACATCTGTAACTACATCAGGTTTCTCAAAGCCCCGTCCAACCTGGCCTTGAATGTTTCCAGGGACAATCCCAAGGAGGTCATCATGAGTTGCAGCTTAGACAGATCTAGGCATTTTTGTCTAGATGTCTAAGATTTTAGGTGTTTTATTACTCAACTCTAGATTAACTCATTCTCTACCACTTAGAGATTCAAGTGTTACTTACTTTAAATGTTAAGTGTGAATTCCTCTACTTGGCCTCTTCCAATGTAGATAAACCACAATTTCTTTTAGTAGCTAACAAGAGTTTAATAGTGTGATGGCACAGGGTGACTGACATCATGGTATCACGGCATCGGTGTTGCGATGCTGAGCAGCTCCCTGGGCGGCCGTAGCAGAGGGCTTTTCCCTCTGTCAAAGCTGCCAGCCCACAGGGCCGAACAACAGATGGGAAGTGCCAGGGGAGGTTCTGAAAGTGCCATTGCAGAACGTCTGAAAAAATCCATCAGCACAAAGTGGCAAGACCTGTAACTGCTCCTCAGAGATTGATGCTAAAGGAAACAGTTTCTTTCCACTGAACTGAGCCTTGGCCTTTTTCTGCAGGGTGTTAGCTACATCCTTATTATTTTCCTTGGGCAGCCTTGAGCTCACGCCTCCCACCTGTGGATGAAACAGCCCAGGAAGGATAGCTGCTCGATGGTAACCATGTAATGCTGAACACCTCCATGGTGCTCAGAGCATGGGGCCAGCTCTTCCACGGGATGCCTGGGAAGAACAGAAGGAAATTGTTTCAGGCCATGCCTTGTTGTACCATCGGGGACAGCATTGGTGGGAAGAAAGCCTCCAAGCCAGGCTTCACCGAGTGACACAGACCTAATTAGGAGCAGAAATAAACCCTTATATATACATGTTGCAAGCGACATTTGGCACATGCCAAATTCTCCATCCCTCAGTCTGAAGAAATAGTCAAACAAATTCTGTTCTCCGTAATTTCAGCAATAATGTGTAACCACAGGATTTATACATGATATTGTATTCATAAGCACAGGGGAAGGTTTTTTAGACTTGACTTGCAGATAGTGACTTGATTCATTCAGGGGAAGCAAATATCCAACTGTAAAAGGAATGTAAGCACTTCAAATTTTAGTCTGGAGGTTCTGAAAGGTAAAAAAAATAAAGGTTACTTTAGGTATGCCTTTACACATATGATAAGTGTAGTTCTCATTTCAGGAAGTAATTGGTAAGCTGTCTCATAGAGGACTAATAACAGGGTAGAGCAGACAGAGTCATCGTTGTATGAAATAGCTCCGTGTCCTCAGAGTGGGCATAAACAGTAACTACCAGTAGTGCATCACAGAGACTTACCACAGGCTTGTTCCTGTTTATTACAGATAGGCAACCCACAGGATTCTTGTTCTTGGGAGGGACTTAAATGAGCTCAGCCTATTCTCAGGCAGAACAAGAAGACTTTCCTAAGGGATCTCACAGGATAACAAATGAATTAATTTCATCAGCATCTTGAAAATGTCTCAGGCCAAGTTCATCGCTGGAGAGCGGACCAGAGTAATGTGTTTCAGTGGTTCTCTGCAGTTGGTCAGTGGCAGGTCACATCTCTTAGAACAACATTCTTGGCCTACAGACCCGGTGATGATAATTTGCACATCTGAATCCACCTTTGCTAGCTTAGAGGTTTTCACTTCTGTGGCTTGTAGTTGCGCTGCACTCCCATTGCTAAATTATTTGCAGTTGAGGTTCCCTTTTTGGTTTTATTGGTTTGCATAGTGGTTACTTGTGAAACAGCATGTGAAAGAAGCCGGATTATTCTTCTTACCAAGACTTTGAGGGATCCCAAGTGTATTTTGGCATCCAGACCTATGAAATTCGGTCAAGCCTCAGGCACTTGTCTTGCCTTACCGATTAAATAATAATCTTTCTTTCAGGAAACGAATTCCAATTGATTTGAGCCCTTGTCACAGAGGTAGGGTCCATGTATACATGGCACAACTGAGATCAGAACTCCCCACATTTTGACAGAATTAGATCTGGATCAGAAGCTTCACACTTCTGATGCCTTTCGAAGCATTTTTCTTGGTTTTCTCTCACATTATTCAAAACTTTTGACGCTATTTTTGGGTGACTTCATGGTGACCCTGCGGGCCTGGTGGTCAGGGTGCTGGGATCCTGCCAAAAGCTACAGAAGGGGTGGGGACTTCATCATCGTGAACTTACATCAGCGTTGTGCAAGCCGTATTTAGTTGCAAATTACTAGGTGATAAGAGTCAGTGCTCCTTACTTGCTCTTAAATTAGATTACACCCCTCTTAGTGAGTTTGATGGAGAGGGCAGAAGAGATGGCAGCAGCAAAAACATGCTTATAAAGTAGAACAACTCTTGGGCAGAGCAAACCCAGTGGGCATGATACATGTGGAACATGACATGGTGTGTATAATAAATATGAAACTGAGCCCACAGAGGTTGCGATGCAGTTGAGAGGATGGCCATACTAGATAGATGAAAGTTTCAGAAGTTTTCATCAGCGGGACACAGGCCGTGGACTCACAGAGGGTTTATAAGAGGCAGCTTTGCCTGTGGGCAGCTCGCTCTGTGACTTCCCCAAACAAGCAGCTGAGTCGTAGAACAGCTGGAGGCCACGTACTGTGTTTGATGGGTCTTTTTGCAGAGCCGAATCTTTCCTCACCTTGAAGATGTCATCATGGCAAACGCATAAGGATGGGACATATTTTCTGTGCTCTGGTGGCTCTGCCTTTCTCTACCGGTTTCCCTGAGCTTTGTGAGTAATTCAGTGTAAATTACCCCTCATTGAAACAGCAAGAATCAACTGAAAGCCGCCTCATTAAATGTTAGGCTATTGACTTGCACATAGGAATGCAAGCAAAAACTCCATTTGTTTCTTAAACCTTTATAAAGCCATTAAAGTAGAAGTGACCACTGACCTAGAAATACGGCAGCTGCATCTCTGGCAATCACTGAAATAGCCTCTTGGTGACCTAGTTTCTCCTAGCAGTGAGCATCATGCTGCACAAGTGTGAATCCTTCCTAGTAAACTAATCAACAAATGCTTCTTGCCGCTCAGGTTTTGGAGAGGTTGCAGATGAAGTGGTAAAATTGGAAGAACTGTGGGACTTATAACTGCTTGGAAAAATCTGGCTTTAGATAAGACTCAAAGGCAGAATCATTCAGTCGTGAGTGAAATTTTTCGAAGTGTCTGAACAGCTGCTTCAGATTCGAATGACCAAGTCCCGGTTTTCAGACACAGCCCAAATTACACTGGACCTGTTAGAATTGTGAACACACCAGTTGTTGGATGTTTTGGGAAACGTGACCTTGTATCTGTTGTTTACTCCCAGAGCTGCTGTGCAGTTTGCTCTTCCAACCACAGCAATATTACAAGGAAGTGTGTACTGTAGGTTTTCAAGATGCAAAATCCAAATAAAAAATTACCCTGATTTTCAGCCTTTGGGGCAATTTCACGTTGTTTCCTCCCACATAGGCTGCAGTTTGCACAAGTGATGGAGTGTGGAGTAGAGCAGAAGTTGATAGCCTGCCTGCTATGCAAGCCCTGTCTGTCTGTACATGGATGTCTCCGATTTCCATTCTGCATCTTTGTTAGCTTTGGTAATATCCTTCCTTTTTTACACATGGCTATTAGCCTGACCTTATCTCTTTAGTTAACAATATGATACGTTAGACATGGACTTAGGAAGCCCTTGAAAAAGCTGTCCAGCCTAACCGGCACACACCAGGTTAGAGTATTAAATGGAAGCCCTTGGGAACTCTTTCTTATAAGCTCATGTTGTTTTAATTATCTTTTTTGCTTTCACATTTTGGTTGTAGAGCAACAGTGACATCCATTGGCCTATTAAGCTAATAAAAAGTACTGTACACACAACACGTATTTACTCAAGGTGGAGGACTGTACTGGATGCCTCCAGCACTACAGTTTCTCATTGCAGTAGCACCTGCTTGCTCTCCAAACAACAGCCTCTCTCCTCCCGTAGCAACCTGGTTTGCATCCTCGTTTCACATACTGACTTTTCATTTCTGCCAGGATGCTTAAAACATGCTTTTTAAGATGTAGCTTAAAGTTAGGATTCGCTTTTCGCAAGGGATACCAAAGTAGAGAGAGGCAAAGTTGCAGTTACCCTGGAAGCAGGGTTGTGGCAGCTCAGACCTTTCTGCGTGTCCCTTGTGCGTGAGAGATTGTAAAACACTGAATTCTTCGAATAATTTTCAGCATTGCAGGACCAACCCAAGTAGGAAAAAGTTAAAGCAGTTTTGCTTCAGCTTATTCGCTGTTCCAAAAATAAAAATCTGTTTTATTTTAAAAGCTGCATCTTTTCTTGAAGACAAGAGGGTTTAGAAGGGCCACAGAAGAGAGAATTGGGAAAGACTGGGACATGTGGTGGAGGAACTGGCAGCCAGGGGTTTGTAAAAAAAAAAAGTGAATGAAAGACTCAAAGTCTGAAATAGATAGAGGATTCAGTGACAAAAAACAAACAAAATAAATTATTCATCTGAGAGGGAGATCTGGAGGATTCTGATTTCATTCCAAAAAAACTGAAAACAGTTCAATTTATTTTTAACCTTGCAAGTGAATCAGTAGACATTTCCTGCAGACATTTCATTGAACAGTACTGGTATCTGTAGTAAATTTTTGACCAGCTATAGTTATAATCCCATTTCAAGGTCAGACAATCTGTCTCTGAAAGGGAATCTATTTGAGAAGGAAGACTGAATTCATCAGCCTGTGGGCCCATTTTCGTTGCCGCACAGCACAGCTATTGCAGTTTGTATCTCCAATGAGGTGCAGCCTCTCCCTCGTGACTGGGACAACTGGAACTTTACCCACCAAAGTCGGCACAGGGTTTTTCCCTTCCAGCATCACCAGAGATAGAGGAAAAAAGAAGTTATGCTGATTCATGCAGTCTGTTTTGGAGTCTAGTTCATAGCTGTTCGTTAATTAGAAAGGAAATTGTAAGTAAGTGCTGTGCATCCTTCTTTGGAGCAATCATAACTGAGGGGAGCTAGAGGTGCTCAGCGTAAGGTCTTCCATTCATTTCAGCAGCTTTGGGTCAGGCATCACGTCCACAGCACATGGAAAAGAGTGATCTTCCCTTTATTTAGATGATCGTTTCCAGCGGGAGGGAAAGCATATCCAGTTGATGCTCAGTGTATTGGAGAATTTCAGACTGCGCTTTGTGGATGTGTGCACAGTCAGCGGGAGGGAAACTCATGAAGAAGCTTTGCCTCCTATCCCTCCAAACTGCAACATGCTGGAAATGCTTTTGTCCAGCTTATGTGATTTTAGCCCATAGAGTATCTTCCCTTTACCTGCATGTCTCTTGCATTGCCATTTTGTATGGTTTCACAGCTTGCAAATCTTTCTGCTGGATATTTTAGCTACTGCCGTCTTATACAGCTTAATCCAGACAGTCTGTTCCCTTTTGATGCCCTATCTTCTCCCCACCTGATTTTGGGGACTTCTTTGCAGAGAGTTGCTGATGCTTTCCTTGCTTTCCCACTTCCCCCTGAAGTGCTTTCATGCCTCTCCGTTGATGCTTGTCTGTAGTTAATGCCCGTGCACTGTTGCTACGCTTTCATGGACCAAAAGAAGAGCACATACAATTTCTTTTTTTGGCTCTCTCACTCATTTGCTGGCTGATTCCTCTCTCTCTCACACACAGCTGCTTTCCAGGTCAGCTACATACAGCCTTTGGATTTGCAGCGGCTGATCTTCCCGAGCCGTTACCAAATGCTGGAATTTCCCTGGGCGTTGACTTTTTGATGCCTGTTGAGTTCCTTTTCTCATTCCTGTAGTATGTGGTTTCACAGGGAGTGGCTGTCTGTTGGCTCAAGTTTCTTTGACTATACCTTGAATATGTTTTCCACGATCGGGGAGGAGGACTGAGCGCCAGATAAAATGCTGCTGTTTGCGGATAACAATGGATAACATTGTTGTGCTAACAGACATTTGCATGAGAGATATGAAAACGGCCCCATTCATACCCTTCTGTGACTGGTGCTGGGACTTACAAATGCTTTGAAATTTGAGGTGGGTTGTTGCTCGATTGCATAAGGCAACCGGCATTGCCACAGCTTTCCGCAGGCTGCAGGTGCGCTGGATTTACCTGTCCTGGGTCAGCCTGCCAGCAACGGGAGGATAAGGACAGC
>NW_010551969.1:98874-102092 GCF_000687285.1 Phaethon lepturus
CTGCCACTGCTGCAAAGCTCCCGGCATCCTGGGGAAACCATAGACTGCTTATGGTTGTCTCGCTACGGATTTCAAAAGATGGAGGGGAAAGTACCCTATTTGTACTCCAGAGCAGGCTTAACCCCATTCTTACCCATAAAGTAGGGATGAATTAGCAAAAAAAACCAAAAAAACAAAAAACAAAACAATCCAAATGCCTTTTGGTAACGTATAAGCCAAAAGGTGGTCTTCTTTCTAGAGAAAATATTGACATTTCATTAAAAAACAGAATACCCCAAAAGGGCAATTGCATATACAGCAAAGACTGCACCAACCAGTTTCCGTACCTGTGAGACCTGCATTTATTCAGTCTTTCCGGTGAAGACAAACAGGGTTATCATTCTCGAGTGTGCTTGTAGCCTGCAATGAAAGGAAGGCTTTCTTTCCCATCGCTAAGAGGAACCAGGGTTGATGCTCTCCTATCACATAGGGACCTTGTTCTGTCTGTTTTTCCCTAATTAATAACATCCTGTGCTGATTACTGGTGTCACACGGTAGCATCCAGTACTGCCCACTCAGGTACTTTATTTTGCTTGTGCTGCTGCACCAGACTGACAAAATGCGGTAGATTTGAGGCAGCAAGGAAGCTTTAATTTAGAATATTGTCTTTTATATAGGATTCTGCTAGGAGCTACTTTAAGACTTGCACAGGTGTCTAAGGTGGCATGACGTGGCCCAGTTCTCTGCCCTGCCTGGGATACCCCCATGGTTATGGTAGGGACGAGTCCCTGCTGTGGCCTTTGATGTCTCTCTTTTGCAGCGAAGGGGAACGAGATGTTTTCTCTTTTGCTGAGCTCCCAGTGTTTCCGTGCTCTCACGCGCTGGAGCTGTTTGCATATTTTTAGCAAATAATGCTTTATTACTGTCTTGGTGAAAGGAGGAAGGCAAAATCTTAAAAAAAAAAAAAAAGGAGAGAGAACATCTTGTGGGCCCGCTGTTCTCAGATCTCTCCGAGAAGGACAGTTCCAAGTGCGTGAGAAGTTTCCTACTCCAAGATTTATTTACTTCTGAAAGAAAAGACACCTTCATCTCATTATTTTATTTTCAATACAGGTTTTAATTTGGTGAGAAAATATCTTCCACATAAAGAACCTATTCTGCCTCATTAACTCCTATAAAAAGCATCCCCCCCCAAGCTTGAAATGTTAAAAGAAGCATAAATTAAGGCGAAGTTTGTTGTTTGCCGCTTTAATCAACAAACAACCTTAAAAAGGACCCACAAAAGGTTCTGTAAACTAAATTTATTAGTGAGCAGGAAAACAGGCCTTCAGCTGTGGCCTCCTCCCCTTCCCAGCCCCCTGAATTTGGAGGGGGGGGGCGGTTTTGGAGTGACTGGTTTTGTTTACAGTGTCTTACTCTCTTAGGCAGGTTGTTGTGGTTCCATGGATCTCTGTCAAGACTTTTGTGATGCAACTGAAGTGACTTGGGACAGAGTCTGTTAATTAGGTCTTCAAAGCCTCTTCAAAGCTGTACAAATGTCCTTTTTTCCTCTTCTTTTCCCTAAATCTGCTTGTCAGTAGTTCAGAAAGAGGAGGAAAGAGGAGGTTTTTCACAGCAAGAGAAAACTGCCATTCTGTCTGCCTTCCTTTCACCTCTCCAGGATCCTAGAGGAAAGGTAGCTGCCCATCTATTTTCTGCCCTTTTCCTCTCCTTGCTGTGTTTAAGAAACCTTCCTTTATTTCCTCTTTATGCTGTCATCATTGACCTCATTTATATCTCAGGGATATCTCCACTCACAGAGCGGTGATCAGTGAAGTGACTGCTGTACCAAGCACCGGGGAAAAGCTTAGGGACATAATCTAGAAAGTTTCAGTGCAGGGGACAGGATAGTTGGATGAAAACATCAAGAATTCACTTTTCTGAGCTGGCACATGTGAATATGTAATTTATTTCTGAGTTCCCCTTGACATAACAGTGAACTACCTCACAATCCTCATGCGTTCAGATTCTTTTCAATCTTAAACCAATTTTTCACTGGTTTTATTTGGGAGGAGCCTCCATGAAAAAAATTAATGATGAATTGTGTTCATTGCTGCAGGGTTTGGACTTCTTCTCTTTTTAGTTTTTTTCACAGCTATCTTAAGTTTAGTCTGAGATAGTTTATCTCTGAGATAGAGAGAAAAATAACTTTTGTTCACTGGAAAAAATGGCCTTGACCCATTAGAGAGCTGTTTCTGCTATTTGTCTGAACACCTCCTCACCTTCCAGGAGTTAATTTGAATTGGAGGTGAGCCAAGATGGAGAGTTTCTCTAAACTTCCCCCAGCTTTATGGGCTTGGAGTCAAACAGTCCTGGCACTGAACAATTTGTGGTTTGGGTTTGCAAAGTTGAAAGGCGACTGGGCACATTTTGCAAAACCTGAGCCTGCCCTGAAGATCTGCTCCCCTCTGATTGATAGTCCTGGCTCCAGCCCCTCCTTGCTCTCGCTCTTCATGGTCTGTGGATAGGTCAGCGTAGCAAACAACTCCTCAAAGGAAATCATCCTTCTTCAATGCAGCCCATGTCTTATTTCAAAAACTAATTTCCTCTGTCCATCCTACGCTTTCCCTTCCTCCACCAGCAAACGTGACACAGGTCTCGCATTTCACACCAGCTGCCTGAGCAAATGCACAAACCGGTCCAAATTTACTGTAGCCTGGCATCTGCGTTGGCCAGCAAGCCAGTGACATAAATTACAGGCACAAGACAGTTTCCTTTTGGGGTGTTTGAACGTTGTCCTTTCATCCTTCAAATAAGATCTTTTTTCCATTTCTGTGAACCAGCTGTAGCCCAGCTCTGTGTCCAGCATCTCGTGTTGCGAGAAACAAGACGACGGGGAGGCAGCGGGGCGCGGGATGAGGGGGAGCATAGGGATCCGGGGCTCTGTGCTGTACCAGTGCCATGCTGCTCTTCCAGTGCCATCGCTGGGGCACGTGGGCTCATGGCGCTCCCCCACCTCGCAAGAGACATCGCAGCTTTATTTAAACAGGAAGAATGAAGTTTTCTTGGTTATCCAGTGCCCTGGGAGCACGGTGTTCAGTGAGCATGGCAGTACCTGGCATCCAGGCGCCAGGGAGCCTGCGGCCAGGGAGGTGGAGAACAGGAGTGTTGGCTCCCGCTGGCTCTGGCACTGTTGAGCGTTGCTGCGATGCAGGGCCCAGGAGCATCAGGGTGAATATAGCCTCCTAAAAACACACTCG
>NW_010551969.1:102123-103286 GCF_000687285.1 Phaethon lepturus
TTCCCTGTGATACCTGGGCTTTCTCATTCCGCCAGTTAGCCTCTATCTTTCTTTAATTTGCTGTTGGGTCTTCTGACGAGTCTCTTAATATCTATTTCCCTTGGGATTTTTTGCTGTTCATTTTGGGGTTTGGAGGGTTTTTTTGTAGTGACTAGAAAAAAGCAAAAGAGAAAACACTCCCAGATCAACATCTGAGTCCTTTTCTTTCCCACAGCACAGTTATTCCTGTCATCTCTGGTGAAATACGTGGGGAAGGGTAGGTATGTGGAGTTATTCATGGCATCAAACTGCAAAATGTGCTTGAGCACTTTGCAGGTCTAGGGCAGTTGTACCCACTTAGCACGTAACATGCATTGATCCCGCGAATACGCAATGGCCTCAGCTTGAGGAAGCATGCTGTATTTATTCTTCTGTTTCCATTACCAAGTCCGTGAGTGACATGAACTGACGCAGGTAATAGCTTGAAAGCCTCCATGACCCTAGTCTGCATTCGACAAGGTGTGCAGCTCGCGTTTTGTTGTCCACTGACCAGAATGCTAGGTTTTGTTTCAAAGTGGCCGCTGACAATGAACACATTTATAGCATGCAAAGTGGGCTGCTGTACCCTGACCCTCAAATCATCATGACCGTGGGTTGACTCTTCCCTTACCATCCAGATCTGTAGTTGTGATGGCTCCTGCAACTGGTTCCCAACAATTATTTGCAAGGATGGTGCGAACAGAGCCCTAGAGCATCTTCATCTACTCCCAAAGGTAAACAGCAAATGCACATCGAGGTGGTGTGTACACACGTTTTTCTTAGGCTGTCCCCCCCCGCTCCAGATCCAGCTGGCAGGCTCCAGAGCTGATGACAGAAGTGTATGCAGTAGCTCTTTGCTGTGATATGGGAGTTAAAATGAAACTGCCTGCTTGCTTTCGATCTGACTCCCACCATTGCCAGGTGGGAAGGGGCAGTGAGATAGGCAAGGTCTTCCCTGCACCCGTTGAACACGTATTCATATCTGTCTCTGCCGCATTTCACTCAGCTTCTAATGCAACTTGCTGCAGTTGGGAGAAACACGTCGGAAAGCCATCTGGGCAGTGGAGAGTCCAGCTCTAGTGTCTTTAGGGGGGGGTTAAGTCAAAGGACATACATTTTCAAGGGCAGTGAGAACACCAGCAGGA
>NW_010551969.1:103317-107204 GCF_000687285.1 Phaethon lepturus
ATACCTGATGGTAGTTTGTTGGGGGAGACTGTATCATCTCTAGTTTTGTGCTTAAATAAAGCAAACACCAAGCAAGAAACCAAAATCCTGCAAAAAATGTTAAAAATAACTGTCTGAGTCCTCCCCTTGATTCTTACTCCTTGCAGGATATATAATTTGATACTGGTGTCACAAGAGTCACCTGGTGGATAGATCATGCCTTGTTACATATATTCTTTCATTTGTTTCTATGGAGGGGCTTTTCTTTCCAGAATAAGCACCGAAGGGCTCGGCATTTAACCCAGTCCCCGCAGGAAAAAGTTGCGGGGGTAGTTCGGTCAGAGCTGAGCTGTGCCAGAGAGGCAGCCCTGCTCTGAGTGCTGGCCTGCACACAGGCTGCACTGTGACGCAGCAGCTGCTTAAGCACGTGCAGGACAGCGTGCCATCCAGGGCTGCTCCAACTGAACGGTGAAAAATCGCTTTTCTGTTGAAGCAGGATCAGGAGAGAATTGCACAAAGGCCAAAGTGCAATTTTCCAAGCTGGCACTTGGCGGAAGGAGCAGGTATCACCTGGCAAGATGTGAACATGGCTTTGGATGTGAGCGGAATGGGTTTAGTTGTGTAAGGCCAGTGAGGCATCCTAGCTAAGACACTGCCACCGCCTCTCACAGGGCACTGGTCCGGTGATGGTACAGGGTATCAGCACATTCCCCTAGAGCCTGGCTGTTTCCTGCGGGAGAATGGTCCGTGCATTTTAGAAAGATACTGCCGTCTAACCCAAAATAGAAGTAGTGTCGCTGATGCAGGAGAGATACAAGGTGAGCTGTGGACACTGAGCACCTCCTAGATGTGGCTTTCCGTAAGCCAGAGCTACCTGCGGCACCTCAGCTCCCCAGCGTGGATCTTTGCCTGACCCACGCCTTTTAAGTCTAGAAGGGAAGCTGTGGTCATCGCTTCAGGGCAGTATGGCTGGAAGTTGTGTGTTGAAGGTTTCCTTTTGTCAGCAGTATGTGCTTGTTATGATCCCTCATAGTTAATTCCCACTTGGACTAGCTGCCTGTCATCTGCCTCAGGGTGACTACCTGTGCTATCGTAAGTACATAATGCTTAAATAAATACTCCAAGGTTATGGGGAGCCTCAGGTTTATGCTACGGGTGGTAATTTTTTTGTTGTTGTTTTTATCACAGAAGGACAAATGTTCACGACCTTTTATGATTACCTCCCAAAACAAGGACTTTGTTTCATTGCCTGGTAACTTCTGGGAAACTGTTTACCACTTGGTATCTCTCAGAGTTGCTGGCCAAGATGCAAAGTACACTTAAAGTGTTTAAAATCTCAATAAAACCATCTGGAATCATTTCATGAAGCAAATTATTGCGGGTCCACCTGGCTCCTAATGCAATGATCCTGAACAGGTGACATACAGTGCATATGCTGGTGAAGGAGAATACAGCGTTCCACGTAGCTTTGCAGTCAGAGAAAAAAATCACACTCGAGAGAGGTGATAGCAAAACTTTTGCCTTTAACTGAATGACATTTGTGAGCAGGAGCTCTGCCGGCAGCAGACAGTCGTGCCAGCTTGTGGATAAAGCGATCGGCTTTTTAGCTGGGCGATGGGTATGTTTGGTTCAGTTTAGAAAGGGACCCTTGCCCTGAAAGGGAACTGGAGGGCAGGTGTCACCTGAGTAATCTTTCCTCACTGCTATTACCAGGCTGTTCTATCCTGCTTACAAAACCAGACCTTTCATGTTGTAAAATAGCTATTTAGACTTGCTGTTGGAATTATTAACCCATTTTGATGGCACATCCCCTTAGGCACATGGACGGGAGGAGTGTGTTGCTGTCCCCCGATGGAAATCTGACTGTGATGGCCGTGATAACTGTGTAGCGTGCTCCAAGTCATCACAAACCGGGGCTATATGCGGGGGTGTGAGAGCATGACAAATTTTATAGAGAAAAATATTTTTTACTAGGAAGCACAAGTGAAAAAAATAGGGGAAATGGTACTTACTCTGCTATGAGAGGTGCTGTTTCATGATGGGTTTCATAATTAAGAGTCATAGCTAACGCTTACTCCCTTTATAATGTCACCTCAAGTGTTTCTTCTGCATCTCACATTCTGGTTTATCACAGGCTGTATGATTTATGCATCTTGTTAGGCATGAAGCATTTTAGGCTGATGATTATGAATTAGCAGATAGAGAAAGAGATGTCAGCATGAAAAGTAGCACTGGCTAAGCATAATTTAACCTGATATAGATGCACCCGTGCAAAAGGCCATTAAGCCACTTTTATTATTTTCTGGGAATAGAATATTTTAGTTCAAATAAGACCGACAGGAACCATTTTAATCTAAGATAGAATAAGTTACTTATGAACTGAAATAAAACTATCCATGTAACCTTTTATGATAGCTTAACGGTGGGTGAATAAACGGCTTCAGGGAAGTCAGTGCCTCTTCCTTGTGAAGAGCACACTAGGGAGTGGGATCCTTTCCCACTCAAATTAAGGGCACATCCGTTTTCCTCCCTCTATAAAATATTAATTTTTCCCCTCTATAAAATAGGGATACTTTTGCGATGGTCTTTGGACATTCCTGGATTAAAGATCCATTGCGGGCCAGATACTCATATTGTGAAGAGCAGCTTTTCCAGCATCTCCTTCACTCACTTCTTTGGGGTCAAAAGGTATTTTCTTTCCTTCAGTGAATGTGTACCACGTTCCACCATGGACTTGCCGTCTTCCTTCTGCACGGCTCTCTGGTGCTCCCCGCAGCCTGCAGAAGGGTTTAAGTGGTGTTAAAGGCCATAGTGTCAGGAGCAGGTGCCGTATTCGCATCCGTGTGCAAATCCAAAGAATGAGGGTGAACGTGGAGCCACCTCTCAACAGGAAGCAGCTACCAGACAAAAGTGGGAGTCCTGAAGGAAGATACAGGGCAGAAAGGGAGAAGAAGGTGTTAGCCTCAAAAGGGCAGGAAAGCGGATGGCAAGTGGCAGGGAGGAAAAGCAGAAACCCATTTCATTTCACCTGCAAAATCTGTCATCACTGGGAACGGGAAGGTGAAATTCTGCAGGCTTCAGCCAGGAAGACTTCCAGAAGACAAAGTCTGGCCACTTGAATTCCTAGCCATAAACCAGCTTGGCTCAGTAGTAGCACTGTGCTTATTTTGTACCAGCCAAGAACAGGGCATTAGAAGTATTCCTGCTTTAAACTTTAGCTCCTTGCCCTGTGCATAACACAAAACATTCCACAGCTTGAAAGGTTTTTTTTTTAGTTATTCATGCCAATACAAGAAATGAGAAGGGCTTCACAGAATCACAGAATCATTAAGGTTGGAAAAGACCTTTAAGATCATCAAGTCCAACCATCAACCCAACACCACCATGCCCACTAAACCATGTCCCCAAGTGCCACGTCCACACGTTTTTTGATTTATTTATCTGGTCGCTGCCTTTCATCTTCCTTCATGACATACTTCAGCTTCATGTAGCTTTTAAATTAATTTAATACAGCTTATTTGTTGATTAAGTGTCCTATATGAAACAAACCTTTCCTAGTTTCTGTGGAAAACAGCAGATGCTGTTAAAGCCACCCTTGCATTAACATGGCTTGCTGTGGCTGGTGAGACTCGCTCTCGAGGACCGCAGCGTAGCAATAGTGCGGGATCAGCGTGCCATCAGAAGCAGCCGCAATGCAGCCCACCGGCCTCTGACTGACAGGATGGTGGCACCCGACAGTTCCCGGGACAGGGCAGGGAAAGGATGGCAGTGCTTTGGAGGGAGCCCGGTTCTCTGAGCTCTGCACACCACGACCGTACGGGAGCCCCGGCCGAGTTGATGCTGGTGGCACAGCCCCAGAAAAGCCGTGCGGGGAGGGAGACCCGCTACCCAGCCAAATTCTGCAGCGT
>NW_010551970.1:0-1025 GCF_000687285.1 Phaethon lepturus
CTATTTCCTTCTGTCCCAAAGCCAAGCGAGGAGCTTGTAGAAAACAAGAACGTATCAGTCAAAGGGCGCACTGAGTCAGAGAGCTGCTGGGCTCGGGTCACGCAGGGCTGCTCGTGGCCACGGGCTCTCTGCAGCGTCCCCAGCCAGGTGCTGCTGCGGAAGGCAGCCAGCTTTTCCCCTGAGACTCCCCCGGAGTATCTGCCTCCCTGGGCAGCCTTCCCAACGGGACACCACCGCCCGGCTGAAAGCTGGTTTGCAACCCTGGTTTCAAAAGATGTTTTGGTGTCTCCTGGCAGAAAGCTGCTGGTGACCCAAATTCTAAATATAGAAGCAAGTCCATTTTTTTGCAATGAATACAAAACATCCGTACCACATTCATCTTTGGGAAACAGGTCTTTTTGCCAGAGAAGTGTAAATATAACACCCAGATTTCTTTCAAGTGAGGTCACCTCCTGGCTGTGGTCATTCTCGGAGTGCTCTCACGGTTATTTGCTCTAAGTTAGCTCCTCCATGCTCCTTCACTGCTGGAAAGTCACACTCAGAGCCTCCAGCAAATCCCAGGCCTGGGGCTACAGCTCTTCATGTGATGGACCATCCCCATCTCAGGTGATGGGCAGCTCCTCCGGGACGCAAGCTCAGCGTGAAGCCTGCCTGTGGGCAGCTCCTCGGGCAGAGCAGCTGGGGAAGGGAGGTCAACCGGGAGCCAGGCCCCGTCTCTCTCCCGCACCCTTGGGTGCCACGCGGGCTGTGGGCATCTCTTGGTGACACAAGGAGGTTTCTTGGGGCTGGAGGGCTGTGGTTGCCCTGCAGGCGTGGTCAGCGTCCATCCCCTCCACACCTTGTGCAGGTCGGCGTCTCTTGTCCAGCCCCGGCAGAGCACATCGCTCTCCCTGTCCCACAGGCATGCGAGGTGGCCCGGGGGAGGCTCTGTCCCCAGACTTGAAGCAATCACAGGTTCCCTGAGTGCCCGGCTCCTCGCAGAGCCCGAGGAGCCTCACAGCTCTTCTCCAGCGTGTGCTGGGCGG
>NW_010551970.1:1083-3126 GCF_000687285.1 Phaethon lepturus
AGGCCTGCAAGGCCGCGTGCTGGAGCAGTGGGGTCCCGGCCACCAGGCAGCAAGCGACCGAAGGTCCTAACAACTCCAGTTTAACAAGCACCTGAGCCACAGCACGTCCATAGAGTCCTGGCACCTGCAGGGACCACGTCAAACCCATCACCTGTCTGCGAGTCTGGCGGGACGCGGCTGGGTTTCCCTGCCAGCATCCCTTCCATGCCAGCGGAGGGGAGAAGGGAAGAGGGAGGAGACACTGCTGTGGAGCCCCGTGGACCTGGAACAGAGCCCACCCAGGCCAGCCAGGTCTTGGGCATGTCTGGGGGAGCAGGGCGGTGGGAGAGACCATGCTGGGCCCGTTACTGATGGACCTTCCTCTGGCCACTAAACCCCAGCAAGACTCCACTGAGATTTCTCAGCGGCTGGTAGTTTTGCCCAGCTTAAGCGGATTCTGAGAAGAGTGGGTAGAGGCTGAGCTGACACGGGCACATGTCCTGTCCCCGGTGCCACCCCTCAAGGGGCCAGAGCTGCTCACCAGGAGAGCAATGAGGGTTTTTAATTATGCAAAGCAGCATATGTTGCCTTTTGTTGATCTAGGACACAGAAAACCAACTTCAGGCAGGAGCTCCCAGGCAAATTCACCCCAAGGGACAGGCAGCATGAAAATAGCAGCCTGAGGAGCTGAAGCATGGCAGACACCCGGACACCAGAGATGTGGGCTGCTGGTGGCACCTCCCAGTCTGCTTCACTGGGGCTGGACAGTGAAGAGCCAGAGACATGTGTGATCCGACCCATGGAAAATCAAACTGCCCTGATTGATAAAAGCTGCAAGGCTGTGTCATTGCTGAAGCCACTCAGGGGGTGTCAGAGGTCTGGGGGGGACTCTATAGTGCCCTATAGGCACCTAAGGGCCTCCAGGCTCCTTGTCCAGGCTGGTTGGAGTCAGCGTTTCTGGGCACATTCCCACGTGCTGGCGTTGGTGCCCCGAGGGCTTGCAGTGCAACGGGGGTGGCCTGGACAGGGTGTCCTCCTGGGAAAGGAGAAAGAGCAGCTTCTGCTCATTTTACTTTCCCATTCTCTTGTTTCACGCAGAGTGTGTGTTTAAGGACTGTACATCGCACACATACTTCTTCATTAACTGCTCTTCCCAGCCCCAACTGATGAGCACGCAACTCACAAAATGGCACCAAGCCACACGTCTCAAATGGATTGTGGCCTGCAGGCACCTGGGAGCTGCGAGGACTTCAGCTTGCTGTTGACCATGACCTCAGGACATACAGGGCCACGGCTGTGAAATGCTTCTTCATACTGCTCAGCAGTTGCCTGTGTGACCCTAGCATCACCAGGAGAAATGACTGGGGCAGTGCTCCCCGGACTCGGGGAAAAACTCATGCCAGGGATGCCAGGAGCAGCACCTGCTCGGGATGCAGCGAGCTGACCCCAGGGACCTGCTGGGAAACCAGAGCAGACAGCTGGGGCTGGAGGGATACCCTGGGACACCCTTGCGCAGCCCATCGCAGATGCTGGAGACACGTTCTTGGAGGGCTTTGCAAAGATCCAGTCATACTATTATTTCCCAATCTCTTATTTTTTTAGAAGTTTTGGGTAGCTGGACCCAGCATCCTTTTTTTTAAAATAAAGGACAGGTACATAGTGAGTGCCCTAACTGATTTGCATGCCATTTGTTGGGTGAAACGAAGCATGTGCGGTACATGCTGGCCCTGCACCTTGCCAGGAGCTACCAGCGCTGCTTCCCAAAACCTCTTGGGTGAAGCAGAAGCCAACGTGATCACCATCCTATCTTCAACAGTCACCCGAATACACAAGAGTGCCGCTGGTTACGCACCTGAGCAGCAGAGCCCAAGGCTGGTGGAGACTCACGCTGTGACATACCAAGGCTACAGCTAACTCTCCATTACCTGCGGGCAGGTGACGTGTGGTCAGCTGCCTGCTCGTCCGCTCCTGGCACAGCCACCTTGGGCCTTGCAGCTCAACTCACCGCAGCATGACTTTCCTCGGTGTGGTGAGTTGTCCCTGCCTGGAGGCCCGGTGCCCCCA
>NW_010551971.1:0-221 GCF_000687285.1 Phaethon lepturus
CCGCTAAGCACGCCGGAAACTTCAGTGCAGGAGGTGTGCGCGTCGCCTCGCGCTCAAGCTCATGCACCCCTCTGGAAAATGGACACTGGGTGAGTGTCCGGCCACGGCCCCACATGCTCCTCGTGCACCCCTGCATGCACGCGCGAGCCCCTGCCGCTGCTTACCCAGCTCTTCCAGCTCGGCCGTCATGGACTTGGAACGCAGTGTCAGGGTGGTGCTGG
>NW_010551971.1:504-718 GCF_000687285.1 Phaethon lepturus
GGCGTGTGGACGCAAACTTCTTCATGGTCTCGGTAGCACAGTCCCGGGGCATGGGGCAGGCCCCGGCGTGGAGGGGCTGGTGGCTCCCACAGGCACGTGCACGCTGCCCAGGCTCCCACAGCCCTCAGCGGAGGAGAGTCCAAGTCATGTCCCTGGCTGCGTCTGCCCCCCTGCAGCTACCGGAGATGCTATGGCTATGAAAGCCTCTCGCGAA
>NW_010551972.1:0-690 GCF_000687285.1 Phaethon lepturus
GCAGAATTTTAAGCCAGGAGTATTTGATTATCTAGCCTGGCCCCCTCCCGGTTAAATATTAAACACGCGGTTCAATCAGACGTGCTTCTCGGGAGCTTCTGTTTGGCTAAGGCGGGACAGCGTTTTGTGTTTTAAAATAGCAAACCTTCTACCCTGGAATTCCCGAGCCACTGCTGCGAGGCCGACGGGCTGGCACGCAGGTAACAGCTTTTCCCGGGATAAGCGGGAGGAGGAGAGCCGGGAGCGTGCCCTGGAAGTATGTCTGATTAAACCTTCGTGCCAAAGACACCAACGCCGTGCCAGGAGATGCCTAAGCAACCAAAAGCTGGAGGGGACGGGTTCTGCATGCCCGCCGCGCGCCCAGGGGCGAAGAGAGATTCGAGGTCCCGCGCCCGGCCCTCCGCCTTCGCATCCCACCCCTTCCCTGCCGCCCCGCTCTTGCCGTGGGGTAACTCGGCTCCTCTTCCCAGTTCTCCTTCGGTTTTGCGGGTGCTTCCTCTTCAGGAATCCTCTTGTTTTCCCTCTTTGCTGCGCGCCACTGTTAGCGCCGGTGTCGTGAGGTGCCGGCGTTTTTCTTGGCTGCCGACTTGCGCTGTCTGGGTAGAAACGGCCCCGAGCGCTTGGAAGCGGAGCGGAGACCTTCGCGTCGCCGTAGGACGGCCCCCCTTCGGAAGGGGGGGGGCGGGGTAG
>NW_010551972.1:721-1705 GCF_000687285.1 Phaethon lepturus
CGCCGGTAGCAGCCGGCCGCTCGTGCTGCGGCTGCCTGTCGTCATCCTCGAGCTTTACATCCACGCGGGTTCTTTGCTTCCTCCCGGCTGTAGCCCGCCGGGCTAGGATGGAACTTTTAATTAAGTGAATATTACCGGTCGTGTAATTGAAATTCAACGTTAAATATTAAACTCGGAAGCGATGAGCCTTGAAGGAAATCACAGCGCTTGCCCAAGCTCCCGCCTTGTTTCTGCCACCCGAGCGAGGAGCCATCGCTTGCCCCAGGAAAAGGCCGTCCCGCGGCTTTGTCTCCAATGCTGCTGCCCCAGGGCTCCTTGATGCTTTATTTTTTAATTTCCCACCCCCCCCCAATCTCTTCATGCCCTTTTTCATAATGCAACTCACCCTTGAATGTTTGGGCAGTTGCATCAGGGTAACGGCGCAGCCCTGCGAGGGGTCGGGGTGCCAGCCACAGGTTACACGTCGCCTGCTGCTTTTTTTCTGTTTTCCTCCTCAAAATAGCAAGAATTGTCGGGATGCGTCCCCTCCTTCTCCTTTCCTGCTCCCATCTGAAATCGCAGCGTGGGTACAGACGAGCGGTGCCAACGTCCGTCGGTGGATACGGCGCTTTCTGGCAAAACCGGGGTGCGGGAGGGGCTGGGGGTGGCAGGAGCCTCGCCTTGCGCTGGTAAAATTCACAAATGAGGGCAGAAATGAAGATGCATCCTTCCCATCCGCAGATAAACCAGGCTTGCTTTAATGAATTGAAGTAATTCATCGTGCATCTCCAGACAAATATATGCTTGTGCATTGTTATTAATACGGCCTCTGTTTTTAATTTGCTTTTTTTTCTGCAGTTAATTACCTGTCGGATAAAGAGTTATCTACTGTTTCACGTGCAGTGAATAGCTGTCGAGGCAGCCCGCAAAAGGGAGGGGAGGCGCAGGGTCTTTCCATGCCGGTCTGTGGTGGGCTCAGGCGGAAGGGGACCAGTTTCCCGGCTT
>NW_010551973.1:0-17014 GCF_000687285.1 Phaethon lepturus
CCCGAAGTGCTGGAGCAGGCCGTGGTATGTAGCCAGCAGCGCGACGGCAGGGCCTGGGTGTGCTGCTACTGGGGGAAAGGCGCCGCAGGGTGAGGAAAGTTGAGAACGGTATATTTATAAAGAATGATTTTTTTTTTTTAAAGCAGCCTTTCTCGACAAATCGTTTTTAATAGCTTCCAGCATACAAGTGTTGCTGTGGCTGCTAGAGGGGTCTTTTCTGTGAGTTCAGTAGAAGGACACTTGGGAGTGGGAGCCAAAATGACAGCGTCTCTTTGCCCTCCAGTTCAGTCCTGTGCTTCCCTTCCTGAGGAAGGAGCAGTTAGCTCTCCTGTGAGAACAGGCCTTGAGGCTTCCTGCCGGACTGCAGTTCACCACCCACTGAATCTCTGTGGGCACCAGGGAAAAGGAGGGAAAGCACTGATCTGAAGGATTTTGAAAGACATTCTTAATTATTCTTCCTAAAAAAAACCCAACACACACACCTCTAACGTGACAAGTGTTGTGACTCATAAGTATGGGTTGTAATCGTTAAAGCACTTTAAATGCAAAACTTAGAGCTAAATAAAGCTGAATTCTCTTAAAAAAAAAAAAGAGCTGTCAGATCTTCAAATTTGTAAACTGCCTTTAAAAACCACAGCTGGCAGTAAAAGGAGGGGAAAAAGGCTTTTTCCTGTTCACTGGCAGACCAGCAAATTCCTGAGATCAAAGCTGTACAGCTATTTGTGTGTATCAGAATGGCAGCATCTGGCCTAATCTCACTGTTCCAGTGCCATTGGGAAACTGTGACAGAACCCACGAGTATGAAGTAGAAACCTTTTCCCTGAATTCAAAAAGGAAAATAAAATCAGTGCTGGAATTTAACAGGAATAAGTTTACATTTAATTTATGTTAGAACACATCTATGGAGATGACAAATTGGAAGCATTACTTGTGGGAGATGCATATACCAGAAGCACTGGGGTTCCTACTCACTTTCCCAGATTCATGTCCAAATAATTGCTCCTTCCCCATAGGTATGAATTACTCTCGGTTCATCACCACTGTAAGTGCAGCAAGAAAAGCATCTCCAATAAGACTTCTGAGTAAGTATGCGGCTGTTCTTTCCTAGTTCTCTGGAAGGGTGTCATTCTACATTCTGGACTCTGCTGGTGTATCATGGCTAAAAACTAGAAAAAGGCTTGGAAAAAAAACCTGTGCTGTCAGCTGACAAGCAAGGCCAGTTAACTGCTTTAACTTTCATCAAGTTGAGATGTCAAGCAGGTAGAAAGAATAATAAAGTGAATAGCCGTGAACCATTTCAGAAACCCATCCAGACAGAAGTATTGTCACTTCAACACATGTATGAAAAATTCTCTGCTACTGAAGCAGAGCTTTTGGCAGTCTATTGAATTTACGCTGGTTGTCCAGGAACAAGCAACTGCTAATGACTTGAATTTCAGTCCCAGCATAATATTTCTTTCCACCTAGCTTTCCTGTATCCTGTTAATGTTCATAAATTCCCACCACCTCCTCAGTGTTACTACACTTTCCTTTTCTATATAATGCTATCTTTAGGCTACCATGTTGCAGTCTTCTGTGTGACAGGAAAGGTTAACTGCCTATTTGTTTACTCAGTTGAAACTTAGAGGGACCCAACAGAATCAGAGCATGAGACATACCTCACTACTTAAGCCTTCAGGGGTGAATTGCCTCTCTGGGTAAGGAGTTGGCATTTGCAGTTCTGTTTAAAATGCTTCATATAGGTACAGCTAAGTCAACTAATTTACTCTAGTCAGTCTCCGTACTTTCTCAAGTGATACACTGATATGCATCATAACAGAAATACCAAGTAGCACAGCTTGTGCAGAAAGACACACCGAGTGTGCTGTTTTGATGACAAAGTAAATCTCTCTACCAGAGCAGAAGTCACAGACATGACCCATATTGCTGAACTGGTAAGAATTAACTCCCCATGCTCAAGTTTGCTAATAAGTAGTGGAGAATAAACTCGATAACAGGAGGCTTTAAGCCAAGGTGTCTCCTGTCCTCTCATATCTGATGTAAAACTGTCAAGCCAGCATGAATGCCATATTGTGAGCTCTTAGATTTAATGCAATCGAGTGCCCTTGCTGGATTAAGGTCCAGTCTGCACTGCATAGATTGGATCTGAACGATTGTGAAACTGACTTTAAAGCAAGAGTTGTTAACATTTTCTTCATACTGTGAATTATTTACACAGTCTCTTTGGCACTGAAGCTGAGCTGCCAGCAACATTCCCACTCTGTTATGCAAGAGCTATAATCATAGATGCAACTGTCAGTGTAGCTGCACTACTGCCACATTAGCTAAAGTGAGACTGAACAAAAATTCATTCTAAACAGGAGATCATCAGGATTTTAAATTCTTGAAGCTTAAAAGACATCAGTCACAGAAGAAGTTTTTATAGTAGTAGAACAGTCCAAATAAGATAAAAAAGCTATTTAAAATTTATTTTAAAACAAGGATGATTTTTTGTTTTGGCTTGTATCACCCATGTCTCCCTCTCCATTTAATCCAAGTAGAAAGATGAGTTTGAAAAGAATTATCACCCTTTTGAATTCATAACAATTTAAAAAAATAAAGTGAAAAACAGAACAAGCTTCTCTGGCCCATTGTTATATAGTGACTAAAGGATATGATCAGCATTGCAGTAATCAAATGGTAACCAAGGTCTTCTTTTACTCTAGCTGAATTGATGCAGAAGTCTCCTCCATCTCTCATCTCTCTGGCTGGAGGGGCACCAAACCCTAATGTTTTTCCATTTAAGAGAGCTACTATTGCCATTGGACATGGAACTGCTGTTGAGATTGGGGAAGATCTGATGAAGAGAGCTCTCCAGTACTCGGCCTCAGCAGGGTATCTGTCACAGCTGCTAGCAAGATACCAGGATCAAATTATCATAAAATTCTTTATTATTGCATTAATCCACCTATGTTTTTAAAGTTTGTTTGTAAAACAGGTTTGACTTCTTTCAGTTTGCCTCACCATCTACATTTCAGTTTAAGTAGAAAGTTTTGAGCAGATGAGTAATTAAAAAAGCCCCAATACTAGTAATACTCAAGCCAGAGTATTTCCTGGCTGTTAGTATTTGAGAATCCAGACTCCCAAATCACTAGGAGGAATCATTTTGTGGTTTGCAATAAAATATTCATTAAAAGATACTGCATTGCAATACATAGTTCCCACATTCTGGAGTATTTGTTTTGCCCTCATTTGGTACTATATATTAAAGTCAGTATGTACTACTTGTAGCAATTGAATGGAGATATTTATAGTATAGTCATTTTTAGTACTTTAGCACTTATGAACTCCCCAGCAGACAGCCTGGAGTCAGGCTTGTGACAGGTTTGCAAAGACACTTATTAATCAGTGAAGTTAAGTCTTAATATTTAAATTGACCTAGCCATTTGTGGACATGCCACAGGATCTTAAGACTTTTTTTTAAAAAAATCTGTTTCAGAAATCCTTATTATCTGCAGCCTGTTTCTAGTATTATTACTAGCTTTGTCACATTGCCACAGTTCAGTATGAAAAGATCACTCCTAGGAGTGGATATTGTTCAGCGTCCACACCTATACCATCCTTGGCAATTTCCACCCAGATTTCAGTATCATAATTTGGTGTATGGCCAGCAGGTTGAGGGAGGTGATTCCGCCCCTCTACTCCGCTCTGCTGAGACCCCACCTGGAGTCCTGTGTCCAGCTCTGGAGCCCTCAGCACGGGAAATGCATGGGCCTGTTGGAGAGGGTCCAGAGGAAGGCCACAAAAACTATGAGAGGGATGGAACACCTCTCCTGTGAGGACAGGCTGAGAGATGTGGGATTGTCCAGCCTGGAGAAGAGAAGGCTCCAGGGAGACCTTATTGCAGCCTTCCAGTACTTAAAGAGGGCCTATAAGAAAGATGGGGACAGATGACTTAGCAGGCCTGTTGTGACAGGACAAGGGGTAGTGGTTTTAAACTGAAAGAGGGTAGATTTAGACTAGATCTAAGGAAGAAGTTTTTCACGATGAGGGTGGTGAAACATGGGCACAGGTTGCCCAGAAAGGTGGTAGATGCCCCATCCCTGGAAACACTCAAGATCAGGTTGGACAGGGCTCTGAGCAACCTGATCTAGTTGAAGATGTCCCTGCTGATTGCAGGGGGGTTGGACTAGATGACCTTGAAAACTCCCTTCCAACCCAAACTGTTCTATGAGTCTATGACCATAGATGCCCATCTCCTCTGCTTTTCCATAAGAAACATTTATCTCATTTTCATCATTTGATAAAGCAGTGATAAAAGCAGCAACTAAGTGTATCTGTATGACAGCTGAAATCAGACTCAGGGCTGCACGCTAGATTTTGCGGTGATTTAGAGGAAAAGCCTAGCTTCGGCCTATGTAAGATGTTAGATACACTTTATTTTATTCATGTTTCAGGATTCCGGAGCTGCTGTCTTGGCTAAAGGATTTCCAGCGGAATCTACATAATCCCCCCACAGCCAACTACAGTCCTGAGCAAGGACAAATGGAAGTGTGTGTCACGACTGGCAGCCAGGAAGGCTTGTGTAAAGTAAGACCAAAAGCTCCTTATTCTTCCATCAGTTCAGTTACACTCGGCATTAAGTGCCACAGTGTAACTATATGCAGGGTAGTTTGTTAAATACATGTCTCTCATCAATACAAGATAATAGAACTGAAATAAAACTGGTGCAGCCATCTAATCTGTCAGGACTGCATGAATGTTTGGGTGAACCAAAGAGCCTGTCAGAAAATGCACTATAAGGTAAAATTTAATGTTACTCAAGTACTGCAGTAAGAAGGACATAGGTGCTTTATTTTCTTTACCATAACTCAATTCTAATTATGTTAGACTTCCTTAAGTAATTACCCTTTCCAGTCCACTCCCACTACTGCTTAGTTGATCCTTTCTGTAACCAAAGCACTATTTCTATTGTATAATAGAGCCGTGTCTTTCCATTTCAAATTGATATTCTCTAGCTGATTGCCTAGCTTCATTTTGCTCTAAAGCGGATTTTTCATCTGTTAATTGTTTTTCCTCACAGACAGCATAATTAAATGGTTAGGGAATTACTAATATCTAATCAAGATTTTTAACCCAGCTAAGAAGTCAGAAGTATGAAGCATGTGTACAAGAATGGCATAGTTTTTCTAAAGTAGAATCTTTTCTTTCACAGGTGTTTGAAATGCTCATTAATCCTGGGGACAACATCCTTTTGGATGCACCTACATACTCTGGGACACTAGCAGCTGTAAGTATTTTTTGGCTACAAAAAATTGTGAATGTTATATTTGAAGTAAACAGCAATTTAGTACCTGATCTGCAGGCTTATGTGAACTGTCTGTATGTACTATAAAAACATATCTAAGAATCAAGTTTTTAGTACTAGTCTAGTTAAGTTCATAAAAATTAATTTCTAGAAGCTTTTCTACTAAAAGTTCTATAAAAGCTATTCCCAGGACAGAAGTTCCACTTCCAAATCCTAGTTCATTCGAGGGCTAGGGTCACTTTTGGAATCGGAAAGAAAGCCATCACAACCTAGTCAGGTTGAAACAAATTTGTAACAAGCAGGTATTTCAACCTGTCAGCACATACACCTGAAGTGTTTCATGGTCAGATTATACCATAGCTATAAATAGTACAAAGTTGGAATAGTCCTGAAACATCCATATAGGAGTATGCAGATGTGAATTAGTAAGAACTACACAAAAATAGCAATTTTACTTCTGAAAAGTAATTTAATCCATATGTAATTAAATGTCAGCTTAAAATGGGTAAGAACTGTAAGAAGAGTTGCGATAGATAACATACCACAATCTCAGTCTAGTCTTCCCTTGATTCAAAAGGAATTTTGTTATTGTTCTCTGTGTTGAGTATATCTTATCTAATCAAATATACTTTCTTAGGAATATATTTTGACAATGCAGCAACTTACAGTTTTACTTAAATAGTGCAGAGCACTACATGGTACAAATTGAAATTCCAGAGGGGAGACAGCATGCTTTTTTTTAGCATTTTACCTATTTCTTTTTTTCATACTGCTGTCAACATGTCATTGCAGTAGCATCATTTCATTCTGCCTTGTATTGCTGAATATATCTATTGAGAACAAATTCTTTGCCCTTTGTCAGTGAAGAGTAGCTTATAGTTCTGGCACTTCCACTGAAGTAGAACGTAAATTGTCAGCAGGGAATGAAGGTGTTATGAACTTACTACCTGTGGTGAGAGCATTAGAAGTCCTGAGAACAGTTCAAATTCACAAAATCCCTTCTGCTTGCAAAACCAGGTGTGATTTCCTAGAGAAGAACAGCAGTTGGACATAGGAGCTATCTGTTTCTTCTCAGTTGTCTTAACAGGGCAAATAAGAGTAGTGTGGTAAGTTTGACAAGCTCCGCAGCAAATTCAGACAAGCTTTCTTTTGAATTATGAGCAAATGGAGTTTGAGATTACAGCTGTAAAGCCAGAAAGACTTTGTATCACTAAAATTTTACAATGGCAATGACAAAAGGAAGACCCCTGAATTATGATATTATGACAGTTTTGTTCCTCCTATCAACAGCTGAGACCTTTGGGTTGTAACATAACTAATGTTCCTAGCGACCAACATGGCATTATTCCAAAAGCTCTAAAAGAAATTCTATCTACTTGGAGCTCAGAAGATGTAAAAAATTGTAGCCACCACCTCCCCAAATTCCTGTACACCATTCCAAATGGCTGCAACCCAACTGGAAACTCTCTGACCGCAGAGCGCAAGAAGGAGATTTACCAGGTATGTAGCTGGGGCCTTGTGAACCTTGTAGGTGGAAATAGATAAATGTCGGTCTCATTTCAGTTGAGGATACCCCATGTATGGCGTTTGGGCCCATTATTGGTCCAGCAGACACTCCTCCTAGAACTTGTTTCTAGGAGAACCTCTTTCATGGCAACTCTTCAGAGGTAGACTATGCATTAAATACATCGTTTTTGCAATAGTAGCCCATCACTGGCTGGTATCTTTGCCATAGGCTCCAAACTGGACATATTGCAAGTTTTCTGCACAGTTTGAACACTACATGGAACAGGCTTTGTTATATACATGTGCCCTTCTACTGCAGGTACCATGTTTGCTCTTGCGTTTACACTTGATCTCTAAATTGGGCATTTGAAAGCTTCTCTTGATAGGGCCTTGTATATAGTGAATAAACAATCCATAATATGGTCCTGGTAATAGGCCCAGGGTATAGGAAGAACTGAATTTACAGTGTCTTTACATTTTAATGAATCTTTACTTTTTATTCATTTCTTTAGCTTGCAAGAAAATATGATTTCCTCATAATAGAGGATGACCCTTACTACTTTCTTCAATTTGAAAAGGTAATTTGTCTTCCATACTCCTTATTAAGACCTCCTTTTCTGGTCCTGGAGAGAACTAAGGTTTGAGCCATGAGTCTTCCTGCATGTTCCTTCATGTCCTACCAAGGTAGTTGTAAGGCGTAACAGCCTATGCTACTTTCAGTTGTTGGCCCCTTTGTGGCATTTTACTGCATCGGTCCTGTTAATCAGTGGTCCAAATTCCTTCAAGCTTTCTACAGGACAGAATTTCCTTCAGTAGTCAGAAAATGGCAAAGACTTTGCCTCCAGAGCAAAACAAGCGTGCCACTGAAGCAGCATTTGAAAATAGCAGCCTCAATGTTCCTTTCAGCCCAGGCTCCTCTTTAATTCAGTGGAATGCTACTGCCTACTCCCAATCTACTATATCCCAATTTTACCCCTTTGCCTTTCTGGAGAACCTGAGAGAGTTCTCTCGGATGCCACAGAACATAGTACTGGATAGGCAGCTTCCCCACTTCATGTAAATTTTCCCCAGATGGTAAAAAAAAAAAAAAAAATCAAGTGTTGACCTGTCTTCACATATGGGTCTACAGTTGCACAGTCTGCAAAGAATAAAAGCTGATCTTATAAAGCAGTATAACATTGGTAGAAGCTGAAGTTCAGTGTTTTGTATTTTGAAATATGTTTATGGGAGGAGGCAATAAAACTCCTTCACTTACACATTGAATAGCATTGTGTAGCTTCATTAGACAGTATGTCTAAAAGTAGAATTCTTGTTAAGGAAAAAAGCATGCTGAACTCAGATCATTAAAATTTAGTCATATCTTCTGATTTCCTTTAAGATAAAGCTAAAATCTACAGGCCCCCATCTTAGAAATTACAGTATCTTTCTGTTTATTCCATAAAATATCTTGGCAGAGAAATCATTATTTCTCTGTCCTACTTATGGCATCATACCAAAACTTGAACTGAACACTTGTATGCTGAACCATGGGCTAAGCATCAAAAAATACCAAGGCTGATTTCTTTATGACCTTCATAGAATATTGTCATCACATCTCAAGACAGCTAGCCTAACAATCCCCTGTCAGCAAGTTACTGCATTTTTTTTTCTTTGAATGTGCATCTGTGAAATATTTATTATCAAAAATATTTCTTTAAGAAATTAATTATGACTTCATAATAAAGAAAATAATTCTATCATAATCCTTACTAGCACCTTGAACTTTATTTTTTTTATTTTTCTTCCAAGCCATGGGCTCCAACTTTCCTCTCAATGGATGTGGATGGCCGAGTTATCAGGACTGACTCTTTCTCTAAAATTCTCTCATCTGGGTAAGGCCCACTTCAGACTGCTCAACGTTGCCTGTTCAGTTAAGGCACAAGACTAATACTTCATACAAAATGATCAGACATGTGTTTTTTCATCTAATACCAATCCGTTTCTGGAATATACTTTTGGATACACAGATTTTCTCAGCCTGCTCACTTTTCATGTCATCTCTTGGCAGTCATTTAACTCCAGATTCTGTTTCTCTTCTGATGCTGACAGTTAAGCCGCCCTGCCCAAGCAGCTCATTCTTGCAGACACCATATAGGCAGGAAGGCAGATGCTGGATTCCAGTTCTGTTCCTGGAACTCCTAGGAGCTTTTCTCTCTTTTTCTATTTCTCCTGTCTCTTACCATTCCTGCAGACTGCCTGAACTTGCAATACAGAAAAGAAATGATGGCATCATTCTCCACGAACTATTCATAGGGTTATACTGATCTCTTGTCTTCTAGCCTTACAAGTTCTTTCAGGTTTTTCCACCTGCCTGAAAAACTAGGCTGCCTGTTTTCCATTTCACAGAAGTCAACATATTTGATTTTTAACTTGCTTTTGTTTATTATTCTAATAGATATAAGAAACTAATGTGAATTCTGCACTGGCAGCTAGTGGATTATAACCCCATCCCTGAGAAAGTGAGGAGACAACATGATGCTAAGTGTGATTGCTCTTTCAGAAGTGACACTGCAAAAAGGCATGATGCAATTTTATCTTTGTCAAAGACGCATATGAGCTTACTAGTTCTATTTTTCTTCGAAGAAAAACTTCAGCCAATCTGTAAAGATGGGTCATAAGCATTGAAGCACGAATAAGAATCTGATTTATCAGTCTGAATTCCATTTATTCCACAGTACTGAAAGGGAGTGAAAGAGTAAAGCTGTTTGCCACTTCCCATCTGTTTTTCATAAAGCCTGAGTATTCATGATTTTTAACCTGTCTTTCCTTGACTTTGATTCATATAATCTTTATGGTTGCAGGGGAAAGCTTACAAATATGGGATATGTCCTGAAGTCTCAGAACTAAGAAGCAACTATAAGCATTAAAAACCCTTAAATGTTTTTATTTCATGACTTTGATACTCAGCTCCTAAGATGCATAAACCTGGGGTTTAGGGCAGTATTAAGATATAGATAAATGCATAAGAGAGCCTTACAATATCAACAAAATTGTTACAGGTTTTCCCAGTTACAAGGTAAACCATAACTCACACAAAGTATTAGCACACTGCATTTCTGTAGTAACTTTCTCTGCTTTTTTTCCTCTAGGTTAAGAATAGGTTTTCTGACAGGTCCCAAGCCTCTTATTGACAGAGTTATTCTACACATTCAGGTTTCAACAATGCACACCAGCACTTTCACACAGGCAAGTACCAAACTTCCAACTGAATTGTATTTAGAGAAGATAACATATTCCAAGTCATAAGAAACAAAAAACAGCCAACTTTGCACTTTTGCAGTTTTGTTTATAAGCATATACATTGTCAATTCTGCCAACGGAAGAGAGACCACTGTAGAAATTGCAACCAGAGCTAGAGGGTGTCTCAGCGGACAGAAAGCACAGCTAATATGCCCTTAACCCTAAATTTAAAGAATCAAGATTTAAAATACTTCGTATCTCTTGCTAGTAAGCTCACTTGAAAAACCTCTGTGTAAACTGTACATTGGAAGCACTTAGGTTTTTTCTATTTTTCAGCCTACTTTGTAGTTAGAACAATACCAGCAGCCCACAGAGACATTAGAAAGCAGGCTGCCAACTACAGTACCTTTATAGTTAATAAGGAAAGGAGACATTGAGCACATCTAAATATATCTTCCAGCTCCATTAGTTCATCACAGAGGCTGTATTAAAGCAGAGACACTGATACACGCAGGAAGATAAAGCAATATAACATCGCCTTTCCTTTTTCTCCCTGATTACCTTATTTAGCTCTTCATCCATTCTTCCCACCTCAGCTTCCAAACACAGCCATGATCCTTGGAGACAGCAGTAGCATGGACCACAACAGCCCGTTGCTGTTGCCACCTCTGTTTATAAAGGGCTCCAAGATACCCCACATGCAATTTCTTGCCTGTGTGGAATTTTGAATAATGCATCAGGCTATATCTTTTGTTGATTGTGGAACAGTCCTGTTTAAAATGTGGTATTGATGATGTGTTTTATTTCTTTAGATTATGATATCACAGCTGCTTCAGCAATGGGGAGAAAAGGGTTTCTTGGAGCATATAGACAGGTAGGATCACATCATATGCTGAATCCCATCATCTGTCACTCTGCTCCTTGTTACCTACATAAGACATTCTTTGCCGTAAACAGGTCAGAGGAGATGGATCAGTATTAGGCCAAATGGTTAAGTCAGTCCTGAAGGAGGTCTGTGTGAAGTTGCAGACATGCAGGTCAGGGCATGTAAACTACCACTACAGACCAACAATCTGCCAGTGCACTGGCACAGTCATTATGCAGCTCCCACCTGAAGGGAACTCAAGAGGATCCTGAGCTCCAAGTCAGTGAATAAAGTTTTCATCCCTGCTGAAGTGGCAGTGTCTGTAGGAAAGGCTAAGATCACCAAAGTACATAATCATAATCTACTGAGAAAGAGTCAGCATAGCTTCTCTAAAGGGAGTTCTTGCCTCACTAACTCAGGAGGGATTCACCCTCTAGCACCCTTAATCTAATGATGGTGGATGCTGATGGAAAGAACTATAGAGAGCAGTGAGGTTCGCCGACACTTGCTAAACTTGCTTCTGTCACCACTCTTGGAGGCAGAGCACTGGGCTAAGGTCTAATCAGCAAGATGTTTCTTGCCTACTGACTGACACACATTTGTTTTTCATTATGCTGGAGGAACATAGTTTCTCTTGAGTATCCATACTTCATTTCAGATGCCATACTTGGATGCCATTAGAACCCCAAGCTCCCTATTTGAGTGCGTAGTGTTGCTACACTCTGCAGAGGCCTGTAACAAGCATGTGAGCAAAGCATAGAAGTTGTTTTTGTATCCGACTGTAACAGCCACTTCTGTCCCCTGAGCACCTGTTGTCCATAGTGTAAACACCAGTATTTAAAAAAAACAAACAGATGCATCAGTCCTGGCTTTGTCTTGTTTTAAGAAATAGGAGCATAAAGAGAGGTTTTGAAAGGAAACTCGGACCACACTTTAGTTGAACTTTCAGCAGTTAGAAAAATATATCTTAAATGCATCTACTTCACTTACCACCTTCTTGTAGACCAAAGGGCCTCCTTGCTCAAGCCAGAAGGCTGTTCTTCCCCTTGACTAATAAGAATAGTACTGCAGTAGGATAGCTGCAACCCTTTATAACCTTCTAGAATCTGTTATCAGGTGACCTATTGATGAGGCCTAACAGCTGACTGCAATCTGTTCTAGGTGATTTCATTTGGACAATGTTAACTTGTTAGATCATGCTTTTGAGTAGGAGCTAGCCTATAGTTTGGAGCAACTACATTTTTTGTGGAAGTCTTGTTTCACTAGCACTTACTATTTCCTTCCAACATGAAAGTAAAATAACAAAAAGGTAAAATCTTGCAACAGAATTTGTGATGTGGTAAAAACTGCACAAGTGAGATTTACCATTTCACAGAACGTAGTAATTGGTGTAGACTGAGTCCCTAAACTATATAAGCCTTTGGTATTGGGTGTAATAAAATGGATCCAGAAATCAAAGCTATTGCTTGAGAGAGTATAAAAAAATCTAAATGTAAAATTATGAAAATTACTAAGTATGGTTTCTGTGCAGAGAAGGGAACACATTTGCATATGATTTATGAATTCTGTGTCAGGCATTTCTCTTACGTCTGCTGTTGCAGAATCACAGCTGTCTCATATCAACAAAAGCCACTGCACAAGACTTGTCCATGTTGAAACTTCAGTTAGGGTCATTTTCCAAAATAAGAGATTGAATTATTTCCAAGTTTTACGTAAAGTGTGAAGGAGATATATATGTTCAAAAGTTTAGAAAAGGGGAAACTGTCAGATAGTCATCACAGATTTATCATATGATTTGCTTTTTACCTTGTGAAATATCATTTCCATGTTTACCTGTTACACAAATTCAACCCAAATCCACAAATATCGAGTCTGTGCTTTTGCATATGTACAAGTCATTAATTTTCTTCAGTATGCCTGTTTTGTGTGGTAAATATTGCTAACAGGGCTTGTATCCACTCATATAATAGACAGAACGGGTATAATATAGAAGGAGTTTCCATGACATACATAAAGCTTAAGAAGCAGCCACACAGGCACTTCCTCTGTCGGGTTGATCAGTGCATTGCTGGAGACACACTGAAGCATTCAGGACTTCTCCGATACATATACAAAGCTTTATACAGACAGTATACTGTATTGTGCCCATCTAGGATATACTTATATTTCCGTTAAGTGTGCGCTTAGGTTGTTAAGTAGAAAAGCTTTGTTTTGGCCTTTGGAAACAAATGGACTCTGAACACTATGGGATCATGACTTTGAATTGGTAATTTACTTTCAGAGTGGTGGAGTTCTACAGGACCCAGCGGGATGCAATGCTCATTGCTGCTGACAAGTGGTTAAAAGGTCAGTGAGTGCAACACAGCTAACTACTTAGATTTTTTTCTAGCTATTTATCATCTTTGCATTCAAGAAAAATGACTAAAGTTCATCACTGAAGTGACAGATAAGCACTATAAGCAGATCAATGACATTATTAAGCTTGGGACAAATTATCTAGTGTTTCTGTTTTCATGCTTTTCTGGTGGGACAAGGAGATGGCGATGAGAAAAAAGCTCACCACATTACTGTATAAAGCAGTTTTACAAAGGCTATATATTTCACTCCACTGTGTTTTACTTTTTATCTTAAAATAGCTGTCTTCAAAATCTCTGTCTGAAATAACCAGATTTAGTGGCCTTAATTTAAAAGAAAATAGAAACATTTGATATCTCAGCAGTGATAATAGGGTTTTTTTTGTGAGAAATCAGTTTAAATGTCCCTTTTTGTGGTTTATCACAGAGCATGCGTAGAAAGAATTTGATCAACAATAATGCAGTTACAGTTAGTGACTCACTCCTTTTGGTCAAAGTGGAATCAGCAGTAACTGCTTAAGAGCTGCCAACCTGCCTTAGGTGATACTTCATGGGACATGGATATTTGGGTACCACAGTGTCATTAATGTACTTACTCTTGCTAATTCCAGGGTTTTAGATATGAACTATTTCTTCTTTTTCTACATGGCTCTGAACAACCATGAGTTCTTGACCTAGATAGGCCTTCTTTGTTTCAATTCCTTAAGTATCAAAACAGTGTAATAGCACTGGACTACCTTAAAGTGTATTGTGAGAATATACTTATGTAAAAGACTACAGGTTCTTCACATTTTCTAGTAATAGGAGACATAATATTATGGAAGATGGACCTTTATTTTGTAGATATGTAATGATTAAATGCATCAAGGAAGAGCTGGATGTCAAATAAATAGTTTCTTCAAAAATATGTCCAAAACCAAATAAAGAATTCTAGGTAAACAAAAGGTATACAGTAAGTCTGCATATATAATTTAAGGCATAAATCCTCTCTAAGCATTCCCATCCTCCTCAAAACTCCTAGGGTCTCCTTTTCTTTGGGGAAAAATCTATAATCATTGTAACTTAAAGGAAAATAGTTTTGTGCTTTGCTACAATTTAAATTGTGTTGATAGTCAATGTGATACTAGGAGAAACTGCATCAGAAAACTTATTTTAGATTGTTTACTTGCTCTGAAATTAATCAACAAATATAGTTCGTTAGTTTGGGATTTCTGTAATTCAGAGCAATGACTTTCACAAGAAGTATTGAGGATACCAGCACAAGTGCAATAAGCCCACACCCACACAGACTTGATTAGGAGCATTTTAGATGTGGTGAGTGGCATGCTGGCTCTGTGGCCCACATTCCCTTTGAGTTCACTGGAGCAACAAATCCATAATATCACTGAGTCTATGATGTGTCAGTTAAAGGTGGGGCAGAATTTTATTTCTTGATTCCCTTCTTTTCTCTCTCTCCATCTCTCTCCAGGCTTGGCAGAATGGTACCCTCCTGCTGCTGGCATGTTCTTATGGATCAAAATTAAGGGTGTTTCTGATACAAAGCAGTTGATCATGGAAAAAGCTTTGCAGAAAGAAGTATGACCTCTGGTTTAATGGCTTATGATGTTAAAAGGAAATGAGGGAAGGGTAAAATAAATTTACCATATCTACCCACACATACGCGCACACATCAAAAAGCAAGGGAACTTGCTGTGCACCATCACTGAGTGCAGGTCAGGCATTGTCACATGGTGATTCATTAATAAAGTATTTTCATGTCTGTATTCAGATGTTCATATTTAATGAGTTTGCTTAAATTTAAAACATTATAATACATAGTACAATGTAATGTATACTATATATATAATGTTAATATATGTATCTATATGAATGCTGGCTGTCCATTATATCTTTTTAGTAAGAGAAAATACATCCCACCTCACTGTTGCTTTTAAACATTGTGATGATAAGACAGACCTGGCAACCCACCAGCCTAGGTAACCAAAACCTAAAAGCCCTTTGATTTTGTTATGAAAAGTCTGATTACTGGTTGAATATTTTTGGCTTCTCATTTTGAAGAGAAGAAATACATTAAGCCATGTTCTGATACCAATATTTCAGCAGTGAGCCTTCTCAAATTTAATTTAACACAGTGTTTTAAAATGGTAGAATTGGTGATAACTGTGTAGCTAATCAATTTTTCTTAGGTGTTACTTGTACCTGGAGCAGCATTCAATATCGATAGTTCAGAGCCTAGTTCTTATGTCAGAGTCTCCTTCTCTCTGTCTTCTCCAGCCCAGATGGATCTGGTAAGTGAGATTTATTTTTTCTTACATTCTTAGCAAGACAATTTCTCACATAGTAATGCTCCCTTATTTTTAGTTACTTCTCCTTATGTGTTTTCTTGAATGTAAGTGTAGTTTTTTTAGTACTTAGATGATTAAGCAGTACTTTTGAAGCAGTGTAAGCTGTTTCTTAGCTGATTTCTTCTTTTGTTGTTGTAAAAAGAAAACAGAGTATCAGCAGAATTTTGTAGTATAAAATACTGAGTTTGTATATGGTTAGTTAGGGTAGTTTTAGTAGCTTTACAGGTTTGGTGTGTTGCCTATTTAAGTAATGCTGAAACATAAATGTGAACCACATTTGTGTCATTGCAGGCCTTCAAGAGACTGGCTGACCTTATAAAAGAAGCTTTATGAAAAAGCTAAGTAGAGCTCTTGCAGCAATCAAAATCTTCTCCAGAAAATATTTATTGGCATTTGGATTTCATCAGAACACTTTAAATGCAAGCATAATACAGTGGATATTTCCTTAGATTTTTTTCAGCTAAAAAAGCAAAAATACAAAAGATTGAAAAACAATATGCTTAATTTTTTTAACAGGACATTGCATTGCTAAATTTATTCCAATTCAGAAACACTTAAAATACTCAAAAACAAAATGTTCTGTTTCCTGTCAAATCCATGGTTTTGTTAGATTTTAATTGATTTTTGTTCTGGCTTTTGCTTCCCATTTGGGTTGAGAAAGATGGAAATTGGTTACTTTGGAAGTTGCACCTGAGGTGGTCTTAGCCATTATTACTTAATCCCAACTGATACATTCCTCCAACACCTTATTTTGGAATTGTTTTTGTGTGTCACTTTCCTTCTTGTCCTGCTGTATGGCATCTGGTTTTGAAGATTTGAAGATCAGTATTTAATTTTACTAAAGTTTTGTCAGACAAAACTGACTTAAGGATGTTAAAAAATTGAAACCGGTCCAGGAAAATTAGGCTATGATTACAAATAAACTATTTGGCCTAAGGTCCCTTGCAATTTGCATGGGTTTTGCAGCTCATTCTCTAATTTGTAAAAGTTTGTCTGATTGCTGGCTTTCACTTCAGTCTGTGAATAATTACTCTGTAGCTGTGTTAGAAAATCTGCAGTAGGCAAAGGCATGTGGATGTGCTAATAAAACAGCTCTCTGCTCTTTGTTAATCAGGCGTGTTTTTGAACAGAGTGTTAGGTAACTGAACAGGGGACGTAGTGGAATGGACAATACCCTGACAATGCCAGAGGTACAAAGCAAGCAAAATAAAAAAAATAAAGAAATGTTTTGATCTCTAATCCCTTGGTCATTATTATCCCAAACATTTGATACTGGCAACATGTACAAAACCTTCAGAAAGTTTTAACTGTACAGATTCTCCAAGGCTTCCCATTTTGCTTAATGACCTAAGTTTTATTTGCTGTTTGGATGAAAGCACTATAGTTTTCCACCAATAGCAGATGGTTACAGAATCACTAGTTTGGAAAGGACCTTCAA
>NW_010551974.1:0-5179 GCF_000687285.1 Phaethon lepturus
GGCCGCGGCCCACCCTCCCAGCCCAGTGTCACCCCGTCAGCCCAGCGCCCAGCGGAGTGAGACATCGCCCTCCGACACCTACACCCGTCTCAGATTAAGACCAGGAAATCATCTATTTATATGCCAGCAGCGGCCAGAGCGGGCAGCCCCATGCTGCCTGCGGCCCCGGTCCTGCCCACACCTCAGCTAACGCGGGCCCTCGATGAGGCTGTGCACAGCTAACCGAGGTCAGACAATACAAGTAACCCCAAGAAAGCCATGGACACACTTTACTTGAGCTCTTACCACCTGTAAAGAGCTGCCGTTACTTTGCAGGATGACTCCAGCGTAAGTCGCAGCCCCACAAGGGTTTCTGGCTGCCAGCACAGGAGACGGGAAGGTCACGGTTTGACAAGCGCTTCTTCACCAATTGCTTCACCGATCCTTCCTCCCACTCTCATGCCTAATGTTTTCACAGCTTTTGCATCACCCCTCAACAAAGTTTAGGAAATGGTTATTTTAACATTTTTCTTGAGCCAAATCCCCACGTACTGTCCTGGGCAGAGCCAGAGGCTGTGTGCAGGGAACACAGAGCCGTGACAGCTCACGGCCAGGCTAGGACAGAGTTGAGCAAATCCTGTTGTCTGTGCCTCAAAACCCTCATTTTGCCCCTCTGTGAAATGGAGAAAAGAGGGAGGTGTTCTACACAGACTTCATATCCAGCTGGGGTGTTAGCCATGCTATCCTTCGCGAGCGTGAGGCACAGCACTTAACTCTGCGAGGATCATCTGGGTCGCACAAAGCCAAGAGGAATACGTACGGGGTGAGATGGATGTGCAGCTGACAACATGGAGGACCAGCAGGGAAGGGAGAAGCCACTTCGGAAAGGGCAGAGAGGAGGAAGAGACTGTTTTGTGCAAGCGTTGAAAATGGGTGTGAGGAACATTATCTGCAAATTATACCTATTATTATGAGAAAAATGCTTCTACTCAAGATAAAAATGCTCTGTCTGAGGCAGCATAAAAATGAACTATGTACTAACCATCAACCTGGGCTGGGCTCGCGCATGACCGATATCTTTGGGGGAAGGAGGGAAGGGATTAGAGTTTTGGGTATTGCAATTATGACAATTCAAACCTACTGGGAAATGGCTCAATTAAGGGTTTTGAAACACAGAAGAGCAACCACTCCTCTACAAAGAAAACCAACTGCTTGCTTTCTTGACTCAAGTGTTTGCCCAAATAACAATAAAAACAACTGTTTTTTTAGGGGCTCTTGTTGACAATCCTGATTAGGTGGGACCTCCCTACTCTTTATAGTTTTGCTCCAGTTCCCCTTTGGAAAAGGCATGTTCTCCAACCAGGAGAACTGGTTGGTCCAAGGTGCCACTTGCACTCATTTGCTCTGATACACGAAAGGAGCCGGTCCCATGGCACACCAGGACCCGCTGCACCGCCACTGTGGCCCGGGGGCACCAGGCTGCGGAGTGGGCAGGAAGGGATGCACCCCAAAGTGCCAAGGGAGCGGCTCGGCACTGCTCTCCATGGCCTCACGTCCCACCACCAAGTGTCTGCACCAGTTCCCTGCTGGGCAGCAGAGCCGACTCCTCCCCGAGGCCACACTGTGGTCCCCACACTGAGCCCTACCACCCTGCACCCCTGGCCCAGGGGAGCACAGCGCAGCCCGTTGTCCCCACCGCCGGCAGCTCAGCCTCTCCCGCTGACCCACCAAAGTCTGCACACCACAGCACAGCCACCTTCCCAGGGGTCTGGCTTGAAAATAAATACTTACTGCCTTCGCTTTGGTTGTCTTTGTTCGAGTTGTAGACCTGGAAAACACAAGAAGAAAATCTTATGAAGACCCTGGCTCCAGCTGGGAAGGGACTGCTGACACGTCTGGTGTCACCCCGAGTGGTGACAGCTGGCGGGAGGACCTGCCTCGACCTCCCCCAGCAGCACAGTCCCCAAAGACCACCACAGCCTTCTACATTCAAAACGTCAGGTTGCCACAGCTTTGCAGTTTATTAAAATAACAAGGACAGTTCTTAAAGCAAGGGAATGCAAATGGGACTGACCAGTTAAAATAGAAACTAAAGGGGCTTTTAAACAAAGTGAAGGTGGGCATTCCTCTCCTCCACGCTCTCCTCAAAGATGCACCTAAAGGATATAAACTTAGAGCAAAGCAGACAATCCCCTTTACATCTGATGGGGATTACAGTAATATCTGGTAGGTGCAACTCAGGCGAGGAGTAGGAAGCCACCCTCACTCACAAGTACTTTCAGCCTGAATGAATGAGTCAGGCAAGGAGTAAGAGAAGAAAAGAAACACCACGAATTTAGAGAGGACCTGAAATGCAGAAGTATGAAGCAATGCACCCAGCACTGCCCACGACAGAGCCACCCTCGGAGCCAACGCTGAGGCTCCATCCCAAGACTCTCCCGTCTTCAAACACCAGTGCTCTTCCTCCTGTCCCAATCACTACACTACAGCTTGCCTACTTTAGATTAAAGTAATGTTTCAGTGAATACAATAAAAAGGGGAAAAACAATGGCAAAAGAATTGCCCTTTGAGGATGATTTAAAAGCCTAGCACAACGAAAACTGCAGCTGTAAGAAGATCCTCCTCCAGACGGGTTGTATTTCTCTAGCTAAACAAAGTAAAATGTTTTAAAATAATCCTTCGTCAGCCCAGAGCCCCAACAGAAACACACAGGCACCGCACTCCACCAGCATCGCAAGCGCAGCCGAGCGCGGCAGCATCCATTCAAAGAGGACAAAAGGCTCAAGCAGGACAAAAGGCCTGTGCCGGCTGTTGAACGACGCCGGCGGCATGCACACCCTTCCTCTGCGAGGCACAACGCCGGGAGCCCCCTTCCACCGGGAGCGAGGCACGGGGAGCTGATTTAATCACATGCTACCTCCAGAAATAGCAAGCGGGGCAGGAAAGTTTCCAAAGGCGATGTTGATAGCAACACCGGAGGCAGCAACGGCCGACACATCCGAGGGGAGCGGGGCGGAGGAGCGGCTCTGATCTGCGACCAGGCAGGCAAGCGTTTCTCGACCTTTCCCACCGCAGGCTCCCAATTAACGATATTAACACCGAGGGCAGAGATTCAGAAGGTGCCCCTGGGTGCGAGGGTCTGCCTGCCTCCAGTGGGGTCCCCCGAGAGCTCCAGCAGAAGCACGAGGCCGGGAAGGTGACAGTATAACGTCCTCAAAGGTCCGGTGCCAGCGGCAGCCGGGCACACGCGCTGCCGACCGCAGCAGACCTCGCCGCCGCACTCTGGGTGCCCCAACACCAGCCCAATATCCCCATTAGCCATCCCAAATAAAACCCACAAGAAGGCAGTGTGTCGCACCATTGGGCCACTTAAACCGATGGCTGCCTTGGAGGTCACCAAAACACAGGCTGTTCCCGTGCTCTCCTGCCTGTGCCACGGTGCCAGCCTTGCGGAGAGCCACCGAAGCTGCAGCTCCGCGGTGGCAAAGCGGACGTGAGCAGCTCTCGCCCCACACACCGGCTGCACGTGCCAGTCGGGGCGGTGAGCTGAGCGAGGAACCTTAGCCTTAAAGAATGAAATGAACCTGTTCATTTGTCTCCTGCAGGTTTAACTTCAATGGAGGGAGACCTGTCCCTCGATGCCATCCGCCACAAGGCACAGCCGGAGCGCGGCAGGACGGCTCGCACAGCTCCGCCACCCAGGACACGTTCAGGGAAGCACAAATCTAAGGGCGCAGCTCAAAACTGGGGGTTTCGGCAGGGAGTGACCCCTCAACACTAATTCCCACTCTTCCTGGAATATTTCCCAAGGAGCACCTTCCCTCTCCCCACTTCCCAGGGCACCTGGCTACGCAACGCAAGTAGAGATTTTTGTTTGCAGGAGAAAATCTATCATCCTACATCTGGAAACTGCGGGACTATTCAGCAGCAAAACCAGCTGTAATCAGCAAGTGAGTTTCCTTCAGGAACAGTGTTTATATCAAGAAAATAAAGTAAGTGAAAAGAGGGAAGTAAACCAACGGCAGGCTCCTGTAGCCCTGGCCATGAAGTCAACCTTCCCTAAAGAAGTTTTTCTCTCCAACTTCAGTAGCTCTGTCGGGGACTCACTGATGGGACCATGGACACAGCCTGAGGTAACGCACTCAAAGGCTTGCAGACGCACGGCCCTTCCTCGGGATCCCACACAGACTTCAAGCCCTGCGCTCCGCCCTGGCTCACGTACAGGTTAACACTGTATACGGTAAAAGGGTGGCTCGGCCCTTACAGCCTTGCTCTCCCAAGAGGCCCACCCAGCCAGCACCCTGCTCCACCTGGGGCTGCGCCCCGCGCCCGGCCACTGCCCTTGCTGAGCGCACACCAGCTCCTGTGCTCGGGACACCAAAATATTTTCCAATTCTTCTGGGTCAACCCAGGTTTCAGCTGCTTGCTCTGGCACCTGACATGCCTCCTGGTGCAGACTCGCTCTCTGCTGTCCTTCTCCCAGCGGTTTCCTCTGCTCCCCAGGCCTAAAGGACCAGTCACGCAGCTCAAGTTATGGTGCACAGCACATCAGCTACAGGGAAAAATGTGTCTGCCTGCATATTCGCTCTTCCAGTTTGGTTACATGAAACAATAGAGAGGTTGTTAATCATCAGAGACTGTTCTCTAAAAAAAGGGAAAAGGACACACAAGGAAACACAATATGCTTATGCCATTAATTGCACAGTATGCACACAGTGAAAAGGAAATTTCACACAGAGGTCAACTATGCAACCATAAAACAAGGAGATACTGTCATCCTACATCCATCTTATTAAGGACAAACCTTTTATCCATTGTCAGTGTGTTAATCCATTAACACCACTCTACAACATCAGGGTTTTAACCAAGCCCCAAGTCTGTAATATCATTTCCTTTTCCAAGAAAAACACTACTATTAAAAAGAAACTCTCTTCCTATACCGCCTCAAGCCTTTTGAAGAGAGAGGTTTTTTAGGATAAGAGAAAGTTTCCAAGTTTGAAGAAAGGTCTGCTGCGTAAGAGGTCCAAGAGCGAAGCTCCTCCAGTGCCCCAAGGGCCATCACCTGCCCCGCTGTCAAACGTGTGCCCCCAGTGCAGCCAGGCGGGGCTGGCCCAGCCCGCGGAGACCCCTCGGGGTCCCGGCACGGCAAAGGTCATTCCTGCCCGGCTTGCCTTTACAGCTATTAATATTCCACTCTTTC
>NW_010551974.1:5210-5760 GCF_000687285.1 Phaethon lepturus
GCTGGGCTTAAGGCACAAGAATGCATTTTAAGATTAAGCCTCATATGCAAGTCAGTCAGTTGATGGACCAACCTTCCTCCCTGCAAAAGGGCGCTGAATGTTAAAGAGGTTCTTCTTATTCATTATACCCAGGTCTCCATTGATTACTGACAAAAATAAAGTTACAGATTGTTCAGACAGGAGCGTGTTTCCCCTGCACCATCCTCCCTGTAACTCCACCACACTGTTACGCTGTCAATCCATCTTTACAGCACCGCAGAACATCCTAACTCCCATCCCTTCCGCAAGGGACGGAGGCAACGGAGGCCCAACGCTCCCCGGCGCTCCCCATGCACAGCGTGCTCTCTGAGCCACCTGGTACTGGTGAACAAGCTCTGCATCCCAGTCCAGAACAGGAAAACTCAGCATATGGAAAAACTCGGCACGGCTGGGGAGACCTCCAGTAACCCCCAGAGCTATTGGGTTGCTGGATCCGAGCTCAGACAACACAGACCTTCGAAGGTCTCCCTACAGAGCTGCTCTTCCAGCAGAAGCTGCGAAGCCACCCCTG
>NW_010551974.1:5901-6451 GCF_000687285.1 Phaethon lepturus
TGCAACCCCCACCCCGCCCCCCCCCCCCCTCTGCCTGCCAGCCACGCCGAGCCTTTGGCTGCAAGAGTCCCCCAGGCTCAGGGCTGCCCGCCCGCGCGGGCTGCACGGCAGCACGTCTGCTCCGCCGGGGCAGAGGACCAAAGGGACAGCGAGCGTGCGGAGTGGGAAACGCCTCACTCGGTTGTGTAAAGGACTAAAACATTTCCCCACGGGATTTGTACGGCAAAGGACACAACAGTCATGAAATAGCTGCTTTGGCTGCAAGAGTCCCCCAGGCTCAGGGCTGCCCGCCCGCGCGGGCTGCACGGCAGCACGTCTGCTCCGCCGGGGCAGAGGACCAAAGGGACAGCGAGCGTGCGGAGTGGGAAACGCCTCACTCGGTTGTGTAAAGGACTAAAACATTTCCCCACGGGATTTGTACGGCAAAGGACACAACAGTCATGAAATAGCTGCGAGATCTCCACGGCAATGGCCCCTGCCCTACCCCAGGCTCGCTGCCTGCAGCACGCAGACGGGCATCGTCGGGGCACAGGCTGCACGGCGGCTCAGG
>NW_010551975.1:0-266 GCF_000687285.1 Phaethon lepturus
ACACCCAGGCTCCCACGCGGGTCCTGGCCTTTCCACCGGGAGATGGGTTTATAAACATAGCGCACCTCTCCACAGCAGCTGTGAGCGTTTGCCTTTGTCTTCCCCGTCGGGGGCTTTTCCCCCTTGGAAAATCTCGAGGGGTCGGGGGGCATGTGCCCCCCGCATTCCCCTCCCCAGCCCCCTGCACGGGCACCCTCATCCGACCGGTGGCCGAGGAAGGGAGCGAGTGGGCTGTGACACGAGGGGGGGGGGGCGCAGGGCGCACG
>NW_010551975.1:427-1914 GCF_000687285.1 Phaethon lepturus
GAGGGGGAATGGTGTCGTGTCCGCCCCCCCGCCCCTTCCCGTCCCTGTCCCCATCCCAAACCCGCCTTATAGCTGGATGTATTTAAAGAGAACGAAATTGTGGGGTTTTACGCAAAATGTTGTTATTGGAAGTGATTGAAAGGCGCGTTCCTATCAAAATGACATTAGGCTCGAATTTGTTTTGCAAATGCGAAATGTAAATTCATCTTGTGCCAGGGTATGGCGTGAATGAGCGGAGGGAGGGTGGTTTTTGTTGTAAGGAGCGGTTAGTTCGGCTGTGTTTATTTAAAGAGCTCTCCTTCCTTTTGGGGGAAAAAAAAACAGCTTAAAAAAAAAAAAAATCCCGTTTGGTACAGTTTACATTCAGAGGAGTGTTATCAAAACATTTTTCCATTTGAGATGTGAAAATAGGAGGCAGCAGCAGAATTCTTCCACCTTTTGAGGATATGCGGTGAGAATTCCTGTAGCACAAAAGGTTTTTCTCTGAGGATATGATTATACCCTTTTTTTGAGTGAATTAATATTTTGTAAGGGCTGCGTTAAGATTATTAATTATTCTAAGTCTGTTTAAAACACTTGGAAACTCAAAACGGAATAATTTTTTCTGGAAGGAGAGGAGTAGCTCTGTGGGAACTTTAAAATTAGAGGTGGAGGGGAAATACTTTACTGTGGGAGATGCATCCACCGAGGCGTGGATGCAGTGAGCAGCTGGCGTGGGAGTGGGAGACAGAGGTCATGGTTGCCTAAAACCAGGGCTAGTTCTGTACAAAGGAATTTTCTTTTTTTATGTATTTTTTAAAAATTTATTTCTCTTTGAAATGTGGCTGTGACAAGGTTTTAGCCAATGCTGCGAAGGATCTGGGTGAGAGCCGGGGTCAGGTGCGTGCGGGACACGCAGACCGGCCCCATCCCAAAGTGACGTCCAGCGCCGGCATCCGGCATTGTGCGCGCGCCATCTCCCCGCGCTTCCCGCTGCTGCTTTGGGCGAGCCAGAGGACGGTCCCGGCTCTGGCGTTTCATATCCCCTGACAAGTCTAAACCGTCTCCCCAGCTTTGAAATCGGAGCTCGCGCCCATTGTCCTCCAAACCGTCAGCTTTTTAGATGAAGCAGCATGTTCTGGAAGCGCTCGCCGCAAAGTCGGCGGGTGATTTATCTCTTGTTTTCACAGCCCGAAAGGGGCGCGCGGGTTGCTCGCCGTGGGAGATTGCCTTCAGAGCAGTGGGATTCGGGTCTTGGCTGTAGTGTGGCTCCTCTTGGGACAGCAGCGGGTGGGTGCTGGGGGTCGGGCACCTCTGTTTTTGGCCCCGCAGCAGCCCTGAACCAGAGGAGGAAGATTTACTTCAAACCAAAGGCTGTGGAGGGCTGCGTGTTTATCCGGGGTGGATGGGAGGCATAGCTGAGATGTCCTCTGCCAACTTTCCACATCCATCCTGCGGATGCTGCTGGAAGGTGAGGGGGGAGAGCTCCAGCCGCCGGGGACGCCGAC
>NW_010551975.1:1945-6940 GCF_000687285.1 Phaethon lepturus
GGAGACGCAGACACTTTGTGGCTGCGTGTGTGTGTTTGCAATTAAGATAGGAACTTGGTTGTCAGCTTATATGGGAACCATTATGTCTTGGAAAAAAATAAAAAACCCAATCCTGGCTTACTTGATGCTCACCAGCGCTAAATCAAAGCTACTGTTCCCCTCCAAGGATCTCTTTAATGGACACCGCCAGCTCCCGGCGTCGCGACCTGAGGTTTGCACAGTTGAGATTTGCTGTTAATAAAGATCAGATGTTTGTACAGTTGTGTTTCTGACTCAGACCTGTGAAAAAATAAGGACAGTACGGGCATGAAATTCCTTCTCCCTGTGGTTGGAAAAATTTCTTTGAAAAATTGAAAGCCAAAATCCAAGGGGAATGGTCTTCTGGAGATGGAAGATGGTGCGAAGGGGTGAGGGGTTGTACTCGTGGGGACAAGCTGCTTCGGGCTCCAGCTCCCTCGTGCTTACAAAGCTGCAGGTCTGAAAAAAAACATATATGCCACATTATCAACCAATAATTCCTTCATGCTTAGTAAAACTTAAACGAGGCTTAAACCCTGATCTCACTGGAGTCATTAAATTGATTTTTTTTTTTTTCCCCTCCCTGCTCAAAGAAAGATCTTGGATGTTGAACACAGGCATCTTTGTCTTCTTAAAAACTGCTTTATTATTATGTGTACAGATCCTGTCTTTGTGTGTGTGTGGTGTGTGGGTTTTTTTTCCTTTTAATTTTTAGACAAATGACAAAAGCATGCAGGAAAGGAATGCAGAAATGCCAGGCTTAATATAAAGCATGCAACTGCACTGCATGCCGGGAATCCTAGAGGATACAAAACCTTCAACGTCGGCGGTTAATTTTTAACAAGTTCACTCGCATAAATATTTATGAACAAAAGTTTTTACGCCATTATCTCTTGGGTTTTTGGAGAGAGAAAAGACCTTTGGTGGATTTTAACAGCAGGCTGTCATCTGGCAGAACAAATCCATGTTTCTCGCCTGCCCTCCCCAGTACGGTAGAATACGGTTTGCCCTCGAGTTGTTGTGGCTGCTGATGGGTGGGCGAGTGTCTGTGGCAGTTTTGGGTGGGAATTCTCCTTTTTCATTGCTCTTGCGATTACCTGTGAGAGGAAGCATCGAGCTTTGTGGTGTTCTTTGCGTCGTAACCAGCCCCTTAGGAACGGATACGGTGTGTGCTCCTTACCCGCAGATAAGCCTTTGTGCGCTGGTCGGGACCAGCCATAGGTACATAGGCAGAATTTACTTCTACTGTTAGAGTAACAATGAAGCAGGGCTTTAAAACGTGCTAGCTTTGTGAACCCGTGGAGGGACCCTGTTTTGTGTGTTGTTTGTTGGTGGGGTTTTTTGTGTGTGGTTCCCCCCCAAACCTGCAGTTAATGCTGTCTATTTTAGCTGCTGCTTTGCAGGTCAGCTCTGGGTGCCTTCCCGTGGGTCCTAGTCCAGTGACGAAGCTGGACATCCGGGCGCTGGGGGTTTTCTGACCCTGCTTCAACAGCCTGCTGCCTGGGCAGAGGTTAAGCTAGACCTGATACCTGTAAATGCCTTTGGCGTTTTAGTTGGAGGAGTTTTGATTTGGGAGCTTGTTGTTACACCATGGTTTTCGGCTTCTCTTGGTGTATATTTGTAATGGTGCCTGTTGAAATGCAGCTTCAGAGGTAAAAATACTGATGGGTTCCTATGCTCTTAACGTGATTGAAACTACTTCTGTTTTTTTTTTTTCCCAAAACTACATTTAGGTTTTGGGAAATTAGGTTTTCTAGATTCCACCACCCCCCCCCCCCCCCCCCCAACCCCTTCCCCCCCCCCCCCCCCAATGCTCACTTTAGGTAAGCATTTGGTTTTCCTCCCCTGTGACGTGGTACGGGGCAGAGTCTAAATTTGTATCCTGTGGTGTGCTGCTTTATAGAATTGTTTATTTTGGGGAAAACACTTTGATGGGGCTCTCTAGGGCCAGTTGTGGTTGCTTTTGTTTTATGTAAAGATCAGTCTCCTCGTGGGTCTAGGTTTAAGGCTGTTTCCAGCAGGAGCAGGTTTGGAAGGACCAAATTGGGTCATGAAATGTGTGGTGGTGTTTTTTTTCACGTTGAAACGCAGTGTCCCGTGTCAGGGTGCTGCTAAAGGAGTTTAATTTTTCTGTATCCTCTTCAGTTTTTGGGTGGGGTGGTTGTTGTACAACATGTTTCCAATTTGCTAATTAGTTTTTACTTTATTTTTCTTTACGGGTAGATTACTTTATCCTGCCGTGTATATTAAAATACTTTAAACCACATAAAAGGGGCCGACAGAGGTTCATTAGCCCTATCATGATGGAAACTGTTGAACACTTTAGATGTACATTAAGGCCTTTATGTTTCTAATTGTGTTTTTCTTAACATATATAATTAAAACAAAGGATTATTAGACATTAAAACTTATGATCTGTTTAGTGCTGCTCCCTCATAGGTGAGATATTTCTAGAGCATGTTCTGGACTGTATTACAGAAACTGGAATTGGAGATGAGGAAAACCACCAGAGTTTCTTGCTGGTTGTGCAGGGAGAGCTAGGAAAGCTTTGACAGCTGGAATCTTAACTTTTTTTTTAGCAGATTTATTTATTGGCTTTTGAGTTGTCTGGTTTTTTTAGGAGTATAAACAGACCTTCTGAAGCTGGGATGTCTTTAACTGGGTGGTTCATTAGTCCAGGCAAAACAATGCTAGCGTAAAGAGGCTGGAGTCCTGAAAAATAAAGCACAAGAAATTAAATATTTAGTTTTGGCTTTAAGAATAAATAGGTTTGAAGTGTTTTTCAGAGAGAAGGTGTGACAAGTCCTGGTTTCTGGCTTGAGGAAGCAATAGGAGTTTGGTCTCAGTTTACCTGTGCTTTTATAAAGCTTAGCCCAGGTGAGACACTGGCGTTCGCTGCTTCCAACACGCACGTTGCTTACAGCAGATTTTAATTTTGCTCACATCTAGAGGGAATCTTTTAGGAAATACTTAACTGTGCTAAAACTGCAGTAACATAAACCACATGTGCCTGCGTGCTTTGTTTCTGAAGCTTTGTGCGAGGGAATGTGCTTTGCTGTTATTTGACGCTCGCTTTGATGTTAGATGTTTTATGATTAGTCCCTCTAACCTCAGATAGGACTTTTGGAAAACTTAAATGAGCTCGTCTGTTCGACAGCTCTATAGTCTCTTGTGGTGTGCCAGCGTTTAACTTTCTTTGGAAATATATATATTAAAAAAAGAAATAATCTTGGTAGCATTAGGGTGGAGGAAAGAGTTCGTGGGTTTACGTGTTTTCTTGGCGTGTACGTGAACCTAGCCCTGGAGGAGGACCTGGGCCAAGGTTTGTTGCTGCATGACGATGCTTCATGCTTAAAGATGGAGGATCTTCTGGAGATGTAGGGGTGTTGCTCTTTCTCCCAGGGGTGTGAGGTGCTGATTTCTGTTCCTCCGGCCACTCTCCGAGGAGCAGACCTTGCGTAAGGTCCTCGGCGAGGTGGTGGGAAAGGAGCCTTTGCTTCCTCCCCCATCTCTTCACGCTGCTCGTTTCTTCTGGTGGGGCTGTGGGTGAGATCTGCTGGGGACCTGGGAAGGACGGTGCCGGAGTCCTCTCCTGGCTTTGCTCAGCAGGAGGCAAGTGATGGTTGAACCTGTGTTTCTCCATCGACCTCCCCATTCTGTGGCTGCTGGTGGCGACTTCGTTTTGCAAGGAGCCGGAGGTGTGGAATAGCTGAGGGTATTAAAATGAGCTTCTAGTATGTCTTACCTTACACCGAAGGTGTCTTGAAGGGGTTGCGTCACAGGGTTGTCATATTCCTGGTCTTCAGGGGGTGAGAGGAGAGGAGGGGAGGAAAGCGGTTCCTCTGAGTAACTGGTTCCTGCCTCTGCTGAGTCTTGGCTTTCTCCAGCATCGGCATCAATAGAATTGATCTGTTTTCCAGTGAAAACAAAAACTCAAAGACACCAAACCCTGGCTACATTAGTAAGTGCCATGAGACAAGTTCACCTTCTGGATGGAGCCAGTTTTGGAGGCAGGACGTGCGATGGCGGTGGGGAGCTCTCCCTGTCCCTCGGCGGAGCTGCGGAGGCTTGGAGATGCTCGCCCACATGCTCAGAAGACCAAGACTGGGACCTGCTTAGTTTTTGACCTGGCTTTCACAAGGGCAGGGTTTGATGTACCTGCTTGACCCATGGCTGCTTCTGCCTTTGCAACAGGCATTGGGAAGGGGCCTGATAACATCTTGCAGAGACACACATGTCCTGCAAAACCACTTCTTGGGGGGTGCGCGGGGGAAAGCATCTTCATGTTTTTACAATGAAATGTCCCAGGAGTGAAACCTCAATTTTCCAAAGGCTTTTTTTTTAATACTGATGCTTAAATATGAATAGATTCCGCTTGGTTGGTGTGTTTTATTAAATGCCGAGGATTCACCTGTGCATGACACCACCACATTTCTCTCCAAATGGATTTTCTAGCGCTGCATTTTAAGAGCATTTGCTTTTTTGTCTCAAGCTTACGGCTTAGGATTTTGTGCAGGATTGTGGTTAGCTCTTGTAAAACAGTGCATTTAAAGTAATGCACAAATTAGTAAAATCCTGGGCTTTTACTTGTCGCGTTCTAGGTGCACGTTGCCAGGGATTTCTTTCTTTTTTTACCTTTTTTTTTTTTCATTTTTCACATCATTAAAAACAAAGCCACGAATGTGCTTAGGAGGCAGATTTGCAGGGAAAGGTTGCGTGCAGATATGTCGGTCCAGCTTGTTGTCTGCAAATGTTCTGCTGCTGTCGCCCCGGGTTAGAACGGGAGAGGGGGGTCTGCATGTCCCCCTTTGCAACGCCCCACGTATCGCTGGATGCCCCTAACGAAGCTGCCTGCACCTACACCGCCCAGCTCGTTTGACCCGGCGCCGCTCACCGTTACTGAGGTGCGCTCAGCGGGATGCGGCGTGGTATCTGCCTGGCTGCCGCCTGCGCACCTGGAGACGGTGCCCGTGTCCC
>NW_010551975.1:7120-12505 GCF_000687285.1 Phaethon lepturus
TAACGGCGGTGGTGGCAGGAGGTGCCGCCGGCTGCGCCCTGGCTGTGGGTGTGCGGCTGCCTTGATGAAGACGAGTGCCCTGTCAGAGGGGTGGCAGAGCAACAAATGAGTTCCCGAGATAAATAAAATTTGCGTTAATGAACTACGGTGGCTTTGGATGCCGAATTAAAGGAAGTGTGTCTGAAGGATGAAAAATAAATGTATTTTCTCTCTTGCTCGCTGGTTCTTGTCTCTCTTGATTTTTCTTTATCATCAGAAAGAAATTTTTAATTTTTTTTTAAAGCCGGTTTTGTTTATTTTGGTAACACTTCATTGGCTGCTCTGTGTACAGAAGCTTTCTCTTGAAAGTACTGAAGCTATATTAAAAGCGCTTTTGGCTGTCATCTTTTATTTTACTTCTCCTTCGTTCTGTTCCCAAAGCTGGGCTGTTGCCGTATCAAATGCTCTGAAACTGTCTGGTAGCATTTTCCCTGCGGTGCTCCTTATAAACTGGAAATAAAAAGGGAAGAAATTGCAGGATTTGGATTTCTGCAGCCCTTTTTTTTTTTTCTTTCAGTGTGTGTGTCCCATTGAAGTCTGAGCAGCTGTCTCCATCGGCACAGCCCGCCGATGGCATGCACAGATCTGTTTCTTGTGATTAAAGGGAGAAATAATACCCCAGTGTTGGGAGAGGGGCCGGGGGGGGCCAGGGCAAGCAAGTGCCCGGGGAGCAGCGCTTCTCCCCTCCTGCCTGTCCCTGCCTGCTTGGACCGGGGACCAAGGGAGCCGGCGGCCCGGCTGCTCCTCCCCGCATCCTTACGGCTTTGTACCCCTGCGAAAGCAGCATCCCGTGCCCTTTGCGGAGAGCTGCCCTGCTGCAGCATCTCCGCCCCGGGGTGGGCTCCTCCGTCCTGCACCGGTGACCTGCGGAGGCCCCGGGGTTTTTATCCTATTCTAAGGACGTCGAAACATTTCGGCGGCGCTGCAGCCGCTCGCTACCGGCGTACTTTGAAAAATACCCAGCAAGCGTCGAGCATCTGTCTGTGAAGGGGGAGGAAATCCCCCCCCGTTATTATTTTCTCCCGATTGTCCTCGCTTGGTGTGGCTTTGGCTATTATGGGTTTGTAAAATAGAACTATATATGACCTTTTATCTTACAAGAAATAGGTTAAGCCATTTTTAAAGAAAGTGGTGGAGTCAGCAGTGCTGCTGAAGGAGCTGCTTTCGCATGGTTGATAGGCTGTGAAGCCGTTCAATGGACTTTGGTTTCAGAGACAATATCTGTTTAAATTAATCTTTGTCAGATACATGCCACTGCAGACAATTCAAATTCCATTTGCTTTCTGATCTCATAACAAAAAAGCACCTTACACTGGTTCTTTTATCGTAAAATTAACTTTTGTCTGTGTGTCCTGGAAACAGGGGTGGCATAAAATCTAGTTAAAAGGCTCTGTTATAGGAGGATTCTGTTTCTTTGTACAAGGCGGACTTTTTTTTTCCCCTTCTTTCCCCTGCGTGCATTTAAAAAGAAGACGAGTGTTTGAGATGGATTAGGGAGAATGCCAGCAGATGGACCGATTCTGTTGTTGCTGCTGGCAACCATCTAAGCAGCCATTTTGAACAATGCTGATACCGGGGTACTGATAACACAAAGATGAGGATGGGATAAATATCCAGCTAGTCCCTTTCTCCCCGCCTGCTCCTCCTCCCTCCCTTTCACGCTGCCGCTGCAGCCCTGTTATTAGAGAACCTGATTGTTTCCAGAGAAATGCTTCGTCCTCTTAGCTCGGCTGGTGGACGTCTGGTGTTGCTTATCGCCTTCATTTTCCTCCTGGTTGGTGGAGACCCTGGCAGATCGGCCTCTCCCAGGAGTGCCCGCCACGTGGGCCCTACGGGGAGTGGGATGCGTGGGTGCTTCAGCCGTGATGCTCTTTCCCCTACCCTGGTAAAGCACGAGGTGTTTGGTCCTTCCCGTGTAAGTGGAGACAGTTTCCTTCCCTCCTTGTGCGTGTTTTAAGGGCTTAATTACAGAACGTGATGGCATCTGATGGGTGTATTCTAGGGTTTCAGGAGATGCACTGTGATCTAAATGAGTTTGAGATCTCCTCTATGCCAAAACAATTAGTAACGGGTTCTGATTGCAAACTGAGGTTATCCGCTTTGCACATACACTGGTCTCCCCTTCCCTTTCTCCCACTCATGTGGTCGTCTGGCTCTTGGGTATCTGAGTCATGGTCATGTCCTGGATCTGCTGCTCTTGGAGCTTCTTAAGGTCTGTACGGGTATCTGTTTGGACTGCTGGATTTTTAGCACTGGAATCAGTGGCCTTCTATCTCTCTGTTCTGTTTCCCATCTCTAAGGACATAACTCTTTCATGGATGAAGAAAACCCAAGCAAGCTTCATCTTTTCCTAGCAAACGACAAAAAGGCTATTTTGTGTTTGGCGGGAGGAGCTGGGGCAGGATGAGCATGGGGTTGTTCTGGGCAACCTGCTGGGCTTTGCCCTGAACTTGCTGTAGTGTAGCATGGTCCCGAATGTGTGATCCGCAGGGCTGCAGTGGGCATGTGTTGTAGCCTTGGCCATTCGGTGCAGGAATATCCATGGGGTGTGAAGAAGCTCAGTAGAGCTGTGAAGCATCTTGGGTGGGAGAGGTGCCTTTGGCATCTGGGGTTTGGGGTTGCTGTAGGATGAGCAGGGGTGGTGGGTTGGGAGACGGTTAGTGAGTAGCCTTCGGTGGCAGTTTGGTGGCCAAATGTGCTGTGCATAGGAATGGCCTGTCCCCACGTCCCATCTAGGGCAGGCTGCCATGTTGTCTGCTGCAACCCCTCTGCAGCGTTGCCATCATCTGAGAGCATGAAATGGGCCTTCAGGGGCCGAGCCAGGCAGCCAGGCCAGGCATGGTGACAGGAACGCCACGCGGTATCGATACTGCTGCCTCTGATTCTTGGTGAACTGCTTTGGGTCTGGGATATGCATGTGATTTCCAAATTGCAGGTCTTTAAAATGTTCCCGGAGCTGCAGGGCCCCGCGTGGGGAGCTGGAGGTGAGCAGCAATAAGGTGGTGTGTTCTTGCTGCCTTCCTTGCACGAGTCTACAGACCACGGGCTGAAACTTTCACCCGTTTACACTGCAGCATCTGTGAGACCTTTGTGCGTGAGGTGATGTTCTTACTGCAGCTTTTTTTCCAGTTAAAACTTCGTTGGGGTTAAAAACTACAGATAAGTCTCAAAGAAATCTGTTTAGAATCATAGAACATATATCTAATTATATACCGTAGATGAAACTTTACTGTAAAGCAGCAGATGTAAGAATTAAAAAAAGGAGTTGGGCAAGCGTGTTATGGTTTCCTTTTTAAATTTGTCCCAAGTCTATTACGTTTTGGGGTAAATCTTACATTATATTTCTTTTTTTTTCCTGTGGGGAAGTATCTCTTTCCTCTTGAGTTTCTGCTCTTCTAAGCCTGCCTTACTTGATCTACAAGCTGTGGACTAGCCATATTTGACATACTTGCTAAAACAAGGGGCATCTGACCTGAAAATGGAAAATTGAGCTGTAAACTCCCCATTGGAAGTGTTATGGTGTGTTGGGGAACTATTGAGGTTGGCTGAGTTCTCTGAAGACTTGGACTGAGGGACTGGGGGTCTCAGCAGGTTGGCTGCCTCTGAGGTCAGCTGGCATCGCTGACAGATGCTTTTAGTGCAGTCGGAGGGCTCCAGTGCCTGCTGTGGTCCCCAGCCACCTCCTCTCCTGGCTCCTGCTATGTTGCTCGACCTGTTGCATTAGGAGATAACTTCGGGAGACTGGAGGATGAGCGAGGAAAGACTTGCCTGTTCTAAGCAGGTACCTTCTTTGAAAGGTAATGAGTGGGATGATGGGGTGTGCTCTTCTGCCCCTTTGGCTCACAATGAGGTTGGATCTTAAAAGCTCCTGCAGGTTTTGACAGAGAGAAACTGTGACCAATGTTTGACCAAGTGTGATGGTGAACTTGGTGGCTTCTGGCATGCTGCTTCTGTTCACTTGCTTCCCGCTGCGGAAGATACTACTTGCCAGCAACAGGCGCAAAGCAGGGGCTTGTGAGGATGACCAAGAACGAGCGGTGGGGTTTGGAGTGCTTTTAAGCTATGCCCTCTGGAACGGTGCAGAGTGGAGCTTAGCCCCCTTGCTCTTTTCCAGAACCACCTAGATGGCATGGGAATGTGCATTGCCTCCCCTTCCTAGAGCTCTCTCCATCTCTTACTTCTCTTGAGTTTGACACAGTCTGCCTTGGCTTCATGGACCCCATCCCACTACATAAAATTCATGTTCTTTGGCTAAACTCCTCTCAGGTGTGCTTGATAGCTGACAGTTTTTTTGAGATCGAAGAGCATGTTCAGGCAGGGGTTTATGAGGTTGCTGGTTTCAGAGCCAGGACATAGCACCTTGCTGTTAAAACCTGCCCACAGCCTTCTGTGGTGCAGGGACAACAGTTTCTGAAACCATTGCACCAAGTGGATGGAGAAGAGCAGCACACATCCTTGCTTTAAGCCGCTTTGGGGTTGGGGTGGATGAGAAGGTGATTGGCAAGGTCAGGCTGTTCCCAGGCAGGTGGGGTACACTGGGAGCAAATATTTGCTTCCCAGACTGGAAGTTACTGGTTATTTGGGAAAAAGATGGTTTCTGGTCACCTTCTGACCATGTTGCTGGGGTCATGTGGACAAAGAGTGGGTAGCTGCAGGTGCTTCACTGTCCGTTTTGAGTCACAGCTCACGTACAGTGTGAGCATCCATTATCTCGAAAATTCAGCACAGTGACATGGTTTGAAGGATTGCCATGCCTTGTGCCTTGCTTAAGCTGGAGGTTTTTTGCTGGTGGCTCACGGTGGACTGCGTTCCCTGTGGGGTACCTGAGGGGCAGAAGGGGAACTGGAAGTGTGTTATAACTGGTGGGGTGCTTGGTGGGAGAGGGGGCAGAGGGAAGTTTTGCTCTGTTGCCTTTCTCTCTGTGTTGGAATAAAAATCTGCTGTTACTTAGGCCCTGGAAAATCACAAAAACTTGCAGAAGCTGGAGACGATAAAGATGAATGATTGGACGTTCCTAGCCATGGCTCAGCTCCTCGATTTTCCCTATAGAAAAGAGGGTGGGTGATGCGGGGGTATGGCTTCATGGGAATTGTCCAAATTGGGGGCTTTTGCTTGAAAGCACTGGAATTTCTGGGTACTGAGGGCTCTTCCTAAAAACGCGAACGCTTCGTTCTTTCTCGCATCCGAGTGATGCGTGTAAAATACGGCCTAGGCAAAAAGGCCCAAGCCAAATGAAGTCAGCGCAGGGAATCGGAGTCTTGTTATGCTGGAGACCTGCGCCTGGGCACGCGGAGCCTTCAGGCGTCGCGTGTTCCGCCGCTGGAGCTGCCGAGCGACTCTGGTGAT
>NW_010551975.1:12520-20360 GCF_000687285.1 Phaethon lepturus
GTGTTCCGCCGCTGGTGCTGCCGAGCGCCTCTGGGGATTTGCAGAGGGGCTTAGCGGGCGCGGCTGCTCCTCACGTGGGGATGCCATGTTTTGGAGACCATCCCGAACGGGAGATTGGCGCTTTCCATGAGCGATCGTTCGCTCTCTGCGTTCCCTGTATCTGGAAGAGACACGAGGCAGCGGTGAGGTTTTCCCTCGCCTGCCTGCCTGGTTTTTGGCTCGTTTCTGGTGGCTCCTAGCTTTGCGGTTCAAGCACTGTGGGAAGGACTGACTGATGCCTGAGAGGTTGGTGGTTTTTTGGGGGGTTTACCCCCTGCCCCGTCCCCACACCTACACTCTGGTCAGCCACGCTAAGGTTTCCTGGGCTGTGAGGTTTGATGAACCATTAACCTAAAAATGCCCTGAGTAGGAAGAAAATACTTCCAAGGTCTAAAAATCTTGCAAAGCTTCTGAAGTGGGAACGAGAACTGTGGTTTGCCTGAGCGGCGGATCTTGCTTCTGGCTCTGCTGTGAACTGGCTTCGCTTTGTTGGGTGCAAGGGTATGTTTGGGATCATGCAGAGACGGGAAGGCAGCCCTCCAGGGCCCAGTCCGCCGCAGGGGCCGCCTTCCAAGCAGATGTCCTCTTGGCATGAGGCTCGGCAGGTTTAAGACAGGATGTCCCTGTACTCCGGAGGGCTGAAAGCACTGAAATAAGTAACAGGCTGGGAATGTCTGAATCCAGCTACGAATTCCTGGGGAAGAGGATGTGGCAATGAAAGTCTGTATCAGCGAGCAGGCTCCACGTCACCGGTGGAGGACAGCACCTCCCTGTGCCGTGGGCTCTGCCTGGGCTCAGCTCCCGTATTAACAGGGCAGCATGGCTGCACGAGCCCCTTCCCATTCAGGGCAATGCCAGCTCCAGCGCTGAAGGAGACCACGGCCCTCCCTGTCCATCCCTTCCCGTTATTGAACGAGGGGAGAAGCAACTAACTGTAAAGGGTAGGGACTCTTCGTGGTGCCAGCCGGATGCTGCTGCGTAGGGCCACAGTTGTTAAGCCATGCTGTAACGCGGTGGTATAGCGAAGTAGGGGACTGGTGGCCGTGGGGATGGCCCAGAGGAGGGCCTGGTGGATGTGGTTGTGTGTGAAACTGGAAGATGGGGTTGCCCGGGCACAGAGACAACCGGGTGGGAGGAGGTTGGTTTTATTCCAGAGCGGGGCTGGTGGCTGTGATGTGGAGCCAGTCCATCTTCTAGGCCCAGTGGTCCCATTCCTGAGGGCTTTCCTAGAGCTGCCTCTGCAGCATGGGTGACGCTGCAGCTCAAGAAGGAGCTGACAGCAGGATCCTGACCCTATTTTCATAAATAGCAACAGCATCTCTAAAGGCTTCAAGGGCTTGCTTGGGAATGGAGCGGCTGGGTTCCCCTGTGTCTGGCAGTGGTCAGCAGCAGATGCTTGGGGAGGAGATTAAGAAACGGGGCTGGAGCAGAGGGACGCTTCCCGGGTTGTGAGCAGCCTCTCCAGCCAAAGGGCTGCCCTGGCCCTCGGCTGTGATGTGGATGCAGGAGGAGATGGTTTGCGGCAGCAGCCCTGGCCCCACATCTCCTGCAGCACCGGGGTTACCCCTGAATCCCCTCGGGGTGTAGCATCCCTTCTGTGTGGGCGGCGGGACGGCTGCTCTCCTGCTGGCACCGCTGCGGGAGGCAGCGGTGACACAGAGCTGGTGGGGCTAAAGGGGCTTTCGGAGACACCAGCGCTTCTCCACCCCACTTCGACGCCATCCCGGAGCCGCAGGCCAAGGCTCGGTAGAAGGAGCGAAGCTGTTAAGAGCTGCGGCCTTAACAGGGTGTGAGGAACATCTCATCAAAAAACGTGCTGTAGCACCAGACTCTACTCTTTTCCTTTGCGTCACTATCTTCTTGTTGGTTTGACTTCGCTAAATATTTTAACATTTTTCTAATTGCAGGCTGAGTTAAATTCCCCGTCCTCATATTTGAACAGGGTTAGCGGTCTGAAGGGCAGCCTCATCTCGGGGTGTCTGGTGCGTTGTCTGGCCTTCGCTGAGATGCCTGAGTCGAGGAATAGCCCCTAGTGCAGGGCTATTTGCTGGGAAGATAAAGAGCTCCTCATCCTCCTGGCTGCGACATTTTAACCTGCAGCTTGTTTGCTGTGGGCCGCAATGGAGTGCGTAGCCTGTGGTGAAAGGCGCGTGCAGAGGATGGGCCATGCTGCGTGAAACCCCGGCTGCTTGGTGGCTCGTGACGCCAAGTCTGCGAGACCTCTTTGCAAGGTGGGTTTTGGGATTTGGAGCATGCAACTGTTATCAGCGGGTTAGGTGAGAGGTTCTCCTCGTAGCTCAGGAGAAGTGTGTATCACTTAAAAGGATAACTTGGGGTGAGAGAGAACGAAAGAGAAGCAGGCTAATCTTGCAATTCAAATATATCTGAAGATTCCCTCTGTTCGAGTTGGCTTCCTAGCCTTGATCAGAGAAGGAAGTGCTGTAGAGTGGCATAAATCAAGGGCACCCTTATCTGTGCAAGATAAATTACTATTGTTTAGGAAAGACACTCTAGGGATTGAGGAATTTAATTAAATACACAGGGATTATGAATATGCATGTAAATTAGACAATCTAGATATGACATGGCTACAACTGCAGGGAATTGTTCGAACTTAAAAGTGTAATCATTCTTTTTATCGGGATGTGGGGATGGGTAACAAATGAGAAGATTCCCTTTCCCATTTGCCTCTGCCTTGGCTGGTCTCAGATCATTAAGCAGTGGGAATTACCCGTCGCGCATCAGCCCTCGACAAGCCCGCAGAGATGACGCGCCGGAGCCTTTCTCCACCCTAATGAGCCGCCGCAAGAGCTGCTGGAGAAATGGGAGCTGCGGCGAGGGGCTGCCACTGCCTTGACCCAGATAAGGGGTTTGGGAAGGTGGGGGGATGTGGTTTGCCTTTTGCTGAGAGAGGGGAGGAGAGCGCGGCGGGCAGGGTGCGTGCTGCCGGCTCGCTGCCTGCTCTCCTGGTACCGCCACCGGAAAGGAGGACTCTCTCCAAAGGACTTGGAAAGATATTTGCTGTAGTTTCAGAGCATCTCCCTAAAAATTGGGATGGATAGGGAGTGCAGGTATAGATTGATCAGCTCTTCTGCCTTTTTTTGGTGCTTTTACACCAAAATTTGATCGCCGCTGTTTAGAAAGTGGTTTGGAAATCAGAAAATGCTCTTTTGGGAGACTAAGGTCTACGTCAGTGTGAAAGAGAGGCAAAATCGAAATGTTTCTCAAGGATCAAGACTCCCATGAAATTCAGAATGAAATGAGGGAATGTGCTTGTGCTACCCTCCCAGTCAGGTCTGGGCTCCTTGTAGCAACCTGGGGTCTGTGCTGAGCCAAGGCAGGTTCTTCAAAGGACGTTAACTCCAATATACAGTGCTGCCTTGAATGTGTTTAATTTGCAACTCTTAAAGGTGGCATCTAATAACAATGCAGAGAAATATTTTTCTTCCACAGCCACCCCCCCCCCTCCATGTTTCCTTTGTTTGACTTCACCTCCATCTGCTTGGTTTCATTGTTCTGCTAAAATCAAATTTCTCTAGAAATCTGAGTCCAGGACCTGCAACTGAAGAAATAAATTGCTACAAGCCCCCTACTCTGTGAATTATTTTTAATTCTTAAAATAGGCAGCAAAATGTGGACATGATCTGACTTCTCGACTAGTCACTTAAAAAAAAAAAAATTAAGGAGAGGCTGGATGTTGACCAGATGTTTTCCATTTTGTTGTTGTTGTTGTTGTTTTTGTTCCCCCCATCTTTCAGTTTTTTCGCTTTTCAGTCGGCTGGAACTGTATGAGATGGGCCTGTTGTGATGGGGGGTCCCTGTGGGGACCCCCACGGACCAGGGGCAGAGCAGAGCTGAGCTTCTGGCTGGCTGCCTTGGGTAGCTGGGGGTGGTCTGCAGGCCCAGGAGGTGATGCTGCCCTGGGTCACTCCTCTCTGCTGCATCAGCTTCTCCCATGTCCTCCGCCCCCTCGGATTGAAGGCTTTTGGTAATCAGGAAGCTCAGTCCCATCCTGTTCAAGCCACATGGGAGCAATTCCTATTTATCACTTTGAAAAGTGGATGATTTCCCAACCCCAGGCTCAGGGGTTCTGATTAAAAAGAACCAAGAAAACAACCAAATGCACATCTGAAAATGTGAAATACCTAAAGCTTCCACCCTGCACATTTTTTTCAAGAAAAGCTGGAAGACCTCTTCTTTTTTTGTCAAGGAAAAATATAATAGCGGGAGAATATTTGTAGGAGTGCACCAGTGCATGGAGACAGGTTTGAACCTTTGTAATAAAGTATTTCTAATAAAAAATTAATGTCATCAAGACAGTGTTATGGCAGCTCATTACTATTAAAGGTCATTTGAAGAGTATTGATCCTAAATGTTACAGCCGAATGTAAACTTTGACTGTTACAGTTATTAATGCATATTTATGATCTATGGGATATGTGTAAAAGGAAAATGAGAATATAAATGGTTTGGTGAGCTCATTTGTTTCGGGATTGCCAAAGGCTGAGTTCACGCAATTCACCTCGGTTTTCAGCATGTCTGTCGTCTTCATGTTACATAGTTTGAACCTTATTTCTTTTTATTTTTTTAACTGGCAAAACCTTTTAGTCCTGCTCTAGAAAAGGAAAGCATACTTGAATTTCTGGTCACACCCATGACATGGCCTGAGCTCTGTATCTGTTCCTAAATATATAGCGGGGAGCAATATTTTGCGTTCAGCTTCCATGCCAACACAGAAGGTCTGAGGACTGAACTTTGTGTGTGACCGAACTGCTAGCGTAAGTAGGAGCTCCGAGAAGCATGCATCTACTCAGTGTAATTAGAAGGTTATGCCAGTGAAAAGCAATTGCAGGTATTTTTTAATTGAATTAATTAAAAATGTTAAGGTTGTATACTGAGAGAGCAGGTGGTACTATATTTATGTTTTTGCTATGCTGTAATGCACCTATGTTTGCACATCTGAGGCAGAAGGGCTGTATTCACAGGTAATTTTAAGGTTCTTTGTATTTAAAAAAAAAAGGAGAGAAAAAAGGAAAAAAAAAAAAGACAAGAAACCTGTGGTGGCAGGAGGAAGATAAACGGTGCTTGTGATATTTCAAAGTCACATTAATCTTTTTTTCTTCCCTTTTTTTTTCGTTTTCCTTTTAATGTATGACTTTCTCCAGGGAAATTGTCTTCTCATTGACTGCAGCAGATTAATGTGCACAGATCAGCTCCTGCATTATTTTTCTGTTTTGACAGAGTGGAGATTTTTATACACGCATCCCTTTCTGCCAAGATTACAGCTCGTGTTCTTGGAGTTTGGAAGAGTTCCTTGCCAAGAAGTGGCAAGGAACTAGAAGCCGCCTTTCTGATGCACAATGCTAGCAAGAAACTCTCCGTGGGTGTGGAGGCTGTGGTTTTGGTGGTGAGGGTGGGAGTCTACTGGAGGGTGGCGAGGGTGGGTGCCCGGGGCTAGATCCTGGTGTACATGCTGGGACTCATGCCCCAGGGTGCTCTGCATGGTGGCATGAAGGCGGTGATGGGGTGGTTAGCCTCCCGGTGAGGGTCTGGCGCTGGTAGCGAGGTGTGGGCATCCAGTAGCACAGAGGAGCCAGCTTTGGATGGGTTTGTGGCTGCATTGAGAGTCCTTCAAAAGGTCTTGTTCTCCAGGCTTGTTGATGTCAGCTTATTTATTTTAAATTGCAGTTAAATATGCATTTTTCTGGTGAGCTTTGGTAAAATTCCACTTAAACAAGAAAGTGACAACTGAGCCAGCTCTGGCCAACTTACGTGAACGGGACAGATTTGGCTTTTTCTTCTCTCCTCGTGGCTCCTGCAGTATCTCTGGGCAACTTGATGTTGCATTTCTGATGATCATTGCATCCTGTTTTTAATGGTTTGTCTAGACAGTGCTGACATAACTATGAAAATAGTTTGGTGACCTAGTCTAGAATTAGTGCGCATAAAGGAATCAGCCCTCGCTTCTGATGTTTGCAATCAGTTTGAATGACTATATTGTAGCACAACTTAAGAGGGAGGCAGATTTGGAGTTGCTCCAAAGTCGTGAGCAAAACACATCCAAACAAACCCGTGCGGTAAATATGCAGTGGGTAGGGAAATTGCATAAATGCAGGTTAGCCAAGGCTTGCTTTGGAGCTGCGTGGCAGGTTTCTGGAGTCTGGTGTGAGGCTGGAGTTCCCCCTTGGTTGGCCCAAAGTTTTTCTGGGAAGCTCAGAAAAAGCTCTGGGAAGCTGGTTCTCTGGGAACCCAAACTCTAAACTTGGTCTGTGTGATGTTGTCCTGTGTTTGGAGAAGCTTTGTCAGCATAAAAATAATGTGTTCCTTGGAAATGTCAACTGTGTTCTTGACAGTGCCATGTAAACTTTTGGGATCGTGGCGTGTACCGTTCGGTTAGCGCACAAATACCTGGCACGTAAGTGCTGGTGACGCTCAGCAGCGTAATTGTAACGACTTCCACTCTCTGGTCCTGGATTTGAGGCCGGTTCCTACAGCATTTGACTACTACCATGAAGGAGTGTGTGACCTGCCTGCTTAGATTACTAATCCCAGGTATTTTAAGATAGCGTAAGTCTCCTGAGCTGTAGGGACTGTGTGGATGTCTCTGCGGACCACCTCCTTCCTGTTATGGGATTTGTTGTTGCGGGGATGACTTGAGCACCCTGGAAGAAGGGTGCAACTTGAAATGAGGTCCTTGGTTGTAACATAGCGGCAACGAAGCTTTGGGACAGCTTTGGTTTTAGTGGGGGTATGCACAGTGTGGTCCTTGGGTTTAGTAGCTTTTGAGAGCTGGCTTGTCCTCAGAGGGGACAGCAGCACATCCCCCCCATTCCTATAGTGTAAACAGGGGAAAAAAGGGCAAAATATGAAATGTTGAGCTCATTTGCAGGGACGTAAATGGTGTGTGAAAGGGAGTTGTCTGACAGAGCAGTTCAGTGGCTCTGTGCTTCATGCACAGCTGGGTAGCAGGTGGGGGCACTTCCCAGATGTGTGAAAACTGGCCTCCTCCCTCAAGATCTCCCAGTCTGTGTGTGGATGGGAAGAGGTTTCCAGGCAGCGTGAGCAGAGGAGGAGGACAGGCAGGGTGTGCGCAGCGGTTTTGCTTGATTTAGGGCAAAAGGAGAGGGATGGCATTGCAGATGGAGCCAGGAGTAGCGCCTCATGCCAAGGCTCTTGGGGGCTTGTGGGTTTGTAGGCATTTAGGGTGGAAAACCCCCTTTGGGTGGCAATGCAGCTGTCCATCCTGTCAGCCTGAGGCTTTACTTTGTTTGCCCAGCGGTAGCTTTTCTTCTTGGATTACAATGTGGAAGATGCTGGGAGTTGCAAGTGTCTTGGTGGAGAGGCGTGAGAGCAGGAACCCATGAACGAGGCTGCCCTGGGCAGTGGGTGAGGGCTGGGGACAGGGAGCTGCCTGGTGTGCATCGAAAAGTCTCCCCTCTGTTGTGCTGTAGGATTTATTGGTGCAAATGCCTTAAAATGCTCCTCTTACTCTTCTTTCCCCTGGAGAAACCCCAGGGCAAGCAAGAGCGAAGAAAGATGGCCAGTGAAACCTGTGGATGTGACCTAAATCTGGCATTTAGGAGAGCTGGAGAGGGCTCCCAGGTTGATATCGGCAGGAAGGAGCCAGGTGTGGGCTTTACTGGGGAGGGCAATTCGGGATTTGAACAGCTTTCTCAAAGTGGGAAACTCCCAGTTTCAGGCTCCCGCTGCGGGTGGGTGGGCGTTGCATGGTGAGGCAGCGCCGATGCCCCATTGCGCAGGGGGATGCGGTGGGCGCAGGGGGATGCGGTGGGCGCAGGAC
>NW_010551976.1:0-769 GCF_000687285.1 Phaethon lepturus
AACTTTTTGGAAAAATCTGGTGATGTTATGGAATCTGGAACAGAGTGATACCAGTCTTGACCACCAGTTGCCCTTGAAGGCCGTAGTTCTATACAATACAGAATGGGAAAAGGGAAAAATGCATTAGGCATTGCAATAGCAGCTGCTGCCAGGATTTCTGTCTGTTTGAAGAATCTCTGACTCTGTAGCTGGTACAGAAGATGCCCCAGAAGATGCAGATGATTAAGACAAAGCTGCTTAGGATGCTATCCCAGTGTTAAGCCTGTTTGGAAGGGAAGGAGCGCAATGGGGTGTGCGGAGGGCGAGAAGCTGCATTTGTGCTTTGGCATAGTTTGTGTGGTGTAGCTGGTGGTTCCAAGCAGTCTGATACTGCGCTGAACAGAGTGGCATGTTGCGGGTTTGTAAACTTCGTGACTAAGTGGAAACTCTTCCATTGAGGTTCATAGAAGCAGAAAAGCTCTAGAAGAGCTGAATCACTGTTGTATCATTTTTTACTAGGTTCCTTTTCTAAGATCTGGAACGGACAGTCCCTTTTTGGTGAGGATGAAAGAAATCAAAGAGTTCAAGAGAAAACCTGAAATGCTTGATCTTTGCTTGGTGGCTCAACTGGCGTAGGGAAGACTGGCTGCCTGTCAGGATTTATTCTGCTGCCGTGTAGAGCTGGCTCTGTGCTGGCTAGTATGCATAACGTGCTTGTGGGCAAGGCGAGGGTTACAACTTTGACTTGGGGAGGGGACGTATTTTTTTTTGGCCAGAAGGAATAAGAAAA
>NW_010551977.1:0-325 GCF_000687285.1 Phaethon lepturus
CTCTTTTTAAAATATATTTTGTCTGCCCCCCACCCCCGCCGGGGCTTCGTTGAGGACAAACTGAACTGGGGGCAAGATCCACCACCAGCTGAGTGGAGACGCAGAGACGCAGATAGACAGACAGAAAGTTGGCAGTGGTGGACAGCCGTTACAGCTCAAGGTCCAGAAGAAGCCGGGTTCATGTTCTCTCCATGTCACTGACGGCTGCTGTCATGTGGCACGATCTATCGACAAAAAAATCCCCCCCCCCAAAAATCCTATAGAAGGGGCAGGCGTAAGAAGTTTGTTGTTTTGATAATGTAGGCAAGGCCATTGCCTCGATTCT